>NC_092862.1:11575271-11639459 GCF_032062135.1 Pyxicephalus adspersus | reverse complement strand
AATCGTGGGCCTTGGCCTTTAATGCATGTTACAGTTCAGGAAGTTTCCAACCACCCATCCAGGATACACATACAGAAAATGCATAGAAAATTCATAAAAAATGCATGAAAAGTGGATAAAAAAAATCACTTCAGTGCATTAAAAAAGCATATTAAAAATGTATGTGTTTTTAAATGCGGAAGTAGAAAATTGCTTGTAGGGTTTAAATTGTACTTATACCATAAACTAATTTCATAACCTTGGGAAGTTAAATAGGATGGTATTGAGTGTACACTGTTGGTGCAGTATAGAACAGAACCTTTGCGAGGTTTAATGGCATTTTCTACTTTCCAAGATCCCTTCTCTGGTTCCATCCTGCAGCCACATTTCCACTTTGCCCAAAGCTGTGAGCTGGCCCCTTTCTACCACGTCTTCCCCTTTCATTAACAATTCTTATATAGGTCACATGACAATAGGCATCGGTAGTCGAATTGCTAGCCCTCCATATGTGTAGCATCTCCTGTTATTTGAGAACTGCCTCCGTCTCCCTATTTATTGTCATGCCAAGTACAGAATATATATGCCATTCTCATCCAGTGTCAGCATATAGTGCCCATTGCTCAGGGAAACCCTGGGAACCCTTGGGTGAGACATTAATATTAAACAGGATTTATATAGCGCCAACATATTACACAAGGCTGTACATTAAATAGGGGTTGCAAATGACAAACAAATACAGACAGTGGCACTGGAGGTGAGGACCCTGACCCGAAGAGCTTACAATCTAGTAGATGGTCTAACCTTTCATTTACTACAGTGTGGTCTGACAACTGGATGGCGGAGACTGATAGCATCTCAGCCTCGTCAGAATTTCTTGACTGGTACTCATGGACCATGATAGTGTTATATTGAATAAATGGTACAGATTGTAAGATGTTTAAGTTTAAGAATAAGTATATTCTTGTTCTTGTATATTGTAACCTGTCAAGAACCCATATTTAAAAAATTACTAAAAGGCCCACTGTTATCCACCAATGGCCCTAAAGATGGAGCAGTAGGGCCAAAGGAAATCCAAAATATATCAGCTTGACATGCCTGGTCTGGAGCTCATGAATTTGCAATGTTTTTGCTGCCCTTAAACAAAGCAGAAGCATGCTAAAGGAATGTGGTTAGTATTTGCGTGCAGTCTAAGAGCTACATTGTTTTCTGTGGTATGTAAGGGTAGATGTGGGAGCTATAGTTGTATTATGTCGGGTGATAAGAATGGCTCATTAGATCCTTCCTTCCCTTCCCTTCCTTCCCCTTCCCTTCCTTCCCCGCTCTCTACATGTAAGACGACTGTTTTGCTCATTTCATGGCAGCCTTGTTGGCTCTTGCTGTGTTGGTATTTCTTGTTCTGCCCTCATATTGTGCAGGTAACTCTGAATTTAGATTGTTAGCAGAAAACCACTGTTTAAGGGCAGCAAAAACTGTATCTTCATTAAATATGTTTTGTATTATAGTTTTATTTGTTTTTTAAACTTAGAAGCATTCAAAGTATTCAAAAGTCCTGAGCAAAGAGGACAAAGGTTAATCTGAGCTGTCTTGACAGGGGGCATGTCGGACCACTAGAGGTACAACAGTCATTATGTCCGGTAAAGGGTGATTGGGGATAGGGCTGGAGCTCTAAAAAAACAAAACACATTCAATGTCCCAATTTTTATTCCCCTACCTAAGAGTAAGTACTTTAGGGAGGAAGATGGAGGCCCAGAAAGTATAACAAACATGGAATGTTAATATTACAGCATAATCCCACTTTAAGCCACCCTTTGCACAACCTAAGGCTACATACAGAGGTCAGATGATTCTCATCCGATTATTGTGTACAGCGTTCGACGTCTGTCGTTCATGGATCAGTCCTGATGGATCCACGAACGATCATAATGAAAGTGAAGGAGAAAGAGTACAGCTGGGTGCCGCTCTGTCATTCTCCTCTCCATTGAGCAGATGTTCTTTCATGCACCATTCTGGATCTCTCCTGCAGCCACATTTCCATTTTGCTCAAAGTCTTTTGTCCTTGGAAAGGATCATGAAAGATCCTGTCCAACGACCATTATTGTATGTGTGTACCCAGACTGTGTATTGCGATTCAAATTTACTGCACTTTTTTATTTTTCTCTGTGAATCTTTTAGCAATACTTTGTATTTCTGGGTGTATCCACCCAGCACCATTCCCTTTGTATACCCCTCATAACAAAAAAGGAAATTCTCCAGTCACTGGACTTTACTGATCTGCTCAATGAATGATCTGTTAGATCACTGAGCCGCATGTTGTCAGGAAACATTACTATAATGGTATATGTCTATTGCGTCCTGTCGGATTCCATCCTAAGTAATTTAATTTCATAAAGAACAATGAGTGCTAGACATGACCTCTCTCTACTGATCATGTGTTGTCTAAAAATAGATATATTTGTGTTTGTTTTTATTCTGTTTAATGTCGCATTAAAGCAAAAAAGAGAACACAAAGAACCATTTATAGATATAACAGTCACGTAATGTAGCCCTGTGAGAATTTGTATTAAGCTGCCATACTCTGTTAAAAAAATATGTTTAATGTTAGATCCAGTACCTCCGGCATAGGGTGTGAAATGAGGTAATGAAACAAAAATCAAATTCTTTACTGTATGAATGATAATAGAGGATGTACACTGGTGTTTCTCACCCTCTTTAACATAGGGGAACCCTGACTTAAAGATCTTAAGGAACCTCTCCTATAAATATTATATGGACAGTTAAACAGTATATTAGTGTTGTGGTCAGTGGTAAGTTTGAAAACCTTGACAAATAGTGATGGCAAAGTAAGGACCTGCCAAAAAAGAAAAAACAAACGGAAACTAGATCATAAGCACCAGTGGCTCATCGATGGGCATAGGGTGTAAGGGAAGAGCTAAAAACAATAACTGGCCATGCAAAACTGACCATTGGTTTCATATGTGTAGACAAGACAGGTGCCCTGTATGACCTTTTACAGTATTCAACCCAGAATGGAGAGAAATTTTAGGCAGAAGGCAGCCCCTGTATTGTGACCCAACTCAGAAACAGTGGTTCCTGAAAAGTGCCGGGTGGGGTGCCCAATTAAAAGGGGGCTAGGGAGAACACTTTTCCTGTCCACAGCCAAAAGTGTCTATAGTGGTGCACATTATAGTCAGAGCTGGACCATGGGGCAGAGGATGAAAGTGGCCTGATCTGGTAAATCCCATTTTTTTTTTTAGATCATATGAATGGTTAGGTGTATGTGGAATGGTTGACCTGAGTAACAGATAGCAGCAGAATGTAAAAATAGAAAAGGGCTAGCTGGTGGAAATAGATAGGGGGAATTTATTTTTAAAGAACCTGCTACTAACATCTTGGTGACCAATACCACAGGATACTTTTAGAGGTTTTGTGGAATCAATGCCTCCATGATTCATAGCTGATTTGGTGTCATCAGGGAGTTCGGTAGGGGTCAGATAGTTTTAAAATTTGGCTGATTAGGTATATCTGTATATGTTTTATGTATAAATGTCTACATTTTTATGGGCAGCATGGTGGCTCAGTAGTTAGCTCTCTGGACCTTTGCAGTGCTGGTCCCGGGTTTAAATCTCGACCAGGACACTATCTGCAGGGAGTTTGCAGGTTCTGCCCGTGTTTGTGTGGGTTTCCCCCGGGTACTCCTGTTTCCTCCCACATTCCTAAACATGCAGTTAGGTTAATTGGCTTCCCCCCTAAATTTTACCTTAGGCTGTATTAAAGACATATGACTATGGTAGGGACATTAGATTGTGAGCCCCTTTGAGGGACAGCTAGTGACATGATTATAAACTTTGTATAGCGTAATATGTCGGCTCTATATTATACTGTGTAATTATAACCTTGGGATAATAGTTTCCTGTCACCCAATTGACACTTCATCCTGGTCACTTTCTCCTCTTGATTATACACTTTCCTGTACAGCTTCTTCTGCAGCACAGGAAGTATTCTGTAAGTGTATCTCTCAGCTCCCTTCTTCCCCATTCTGATAAATCTATGGCACTTTATAAATGATTTATCATGAATCATATGGTGAAACTACGAGACTATAGTCATTTGTTAATAGGAAGTCAGTACTGTGAAACTGAACTGAAACAATTTGAAGAGGTGAAACGTTCAACTTAATTTTGTGTAGCATGGGGATCACAGGATTCCAGTAACCACAGCAATATTTGCTGTTCATGCTGTGCAGGGATCCCAGGTTTTATTCCCACAAAGGACCTAATCTGCTCATTGCATGCAGCATAGACATTCGCAATTGTTTGGAACAAACTTCCCAACGTATAACTCTTTAGGGCAATTGAATTTATACTATAATATACTACTTGCAATGACTAGGAATTATACCTTCCATGGTTTGGATTTAGGATTAGGATTGGTCAAGGCAGCTTTGTGAGTGGAAGTAAAATAAATAACGCCTTGTATATTAGGCTTATTAAAATACAGAAATGGATACATTTGTTGGTACCCCTCCACTAACACAAACAAACCCACAGTTTTCCCAGGTAATTAAGGTTCACCCATGTTAGGCTTCTCCAGTCTTAAAGAGATTTAATAACTCAGGTCTAAATTGTTGCTGAACCACTTTTAGAGGAACTTAGTACATACAATTGACTCCTTTGGACCCTTATGAGGCTTCTGTATCTGTCAAAAAGGTAGTTTTTCCACTATTTCTAAGCATGCTGCTCCAGGTGTGTCCGTTTTGAATGGTTTCTTCTCCACACTGCGGGTTGTAGTTCTTTTCATAGATGTTTGATAGGAGCCATGCTTGGGTGCCCTTACTTGTGTTCTTTGGATCATCATCCTGTTGGAGGATGCAGGACCTGTGGGACAAAGCATTCTAGCAATGGGCTACACATTTCTTCAATAATGTCTTGAGATTTAATTGTCCCCTGTCCAGATTTGAGGCTCTCTATGCTAAACACAGCAAAGCAGCCCCAAAACCGTGGATTTGTGAACATAGAGCTGTTGTGACTTTCCAGAAATCTCAAGATTAGTCTAATCTTTCCAAAGGACATTCTCGTAAAAGCATTGTATCGTCTTTATATGCATTTTTACCAGGTTCCGTTTTTGTGTTTTACTTTCAACAGTGGAGATTTCTTGGGGTTTCTCCACTCAGCCCCCTATCTCAAAAAGCAACAGATGGTGCGAATTAACACTAATGGACCTTGAAATTCAGAAAGTTTTTCTTTGCTAGTTGCCCTTGGCTTTTTATTCTACTGTTTTCACTATCTATCCATTCTGAAGTTTCTTTTCTTGCAGGAGGTTGGCTTTGACCGATAGACATTAAACTTCTAAAAGTCTATTGTCACAGGAACAAAAGCTGCTTGGAGATGGTCCTATGGCCTTTGCTTTATTATGCTTGTCTGTAATTTTTTTGTCTGATCTCCTCACACACCTCTTTTTTTTTTTATTCTGCTCTCTTTGGTCCATGTTCAGTGCTGGGCACATGATGATACCAAACAGCGGAGTGACTTATTTACATTTAAAAAGGTTTAGTTCCTGCATTATTGAAGACATGTGAAGATAATTAAAGACAGCAGTCAAGTTTTTTGAGGGGCAAACAAATGTGTTAAATGTATCAAAAAATATGTAGGTATACATAGAACAATTGCTTTTCATTACGTAAAGCATTTTTCCATTGAGCTCCAAGAGGACCAACAAGTTCATTCATGACTCCACAACAAGCTTTCTTATACTAATGGTATATACATGTCTCACATCCGCAACAAATCCCGAAATTAGAAGTTAATTCCTCATTTTATGACAGCAAACAAGGCCAGTGTAGGTATACATAGAACAATTGCTTTTCATTACGTAAAGCATTTTTCCATTGAGCTCCAAGAGGACCAACAAGTTCATTCATGACTCCACAACAAGCTTTCTTATACTAATGGTATATACATGTCTCACATCCGCAACAAATCCCGAAATTAGAAGTTAATTCCTCATTTTATGACAGCAAACAAGGCCAGCCAAATGATTTCTGTATACCTAGAATCACTTATTTATAGCATACACATGGCATAATATTATACAGCTATTTATTCTAGATCTCATACATCTGTTTTAAGCTTAATGACCATTATCAGTGCAGCAGATAGAAACAGTAACTTTTGTAAGTAGCACTTGGGGAGCAACAAGAAAGTTTACCTGGACAACTTATTGCCAAAAGGGATCAAAGGGTTCAGTCTTTTACTGAACCAATATGGAACATAGTAGATCCTTTTCTTAAAACAAAAAAATGTCCTACGTACATTACAAATCCTTAAAAAGGAAAAAGCAGTTTTGAAGCTAGGCTTTTCCCCAGGCTTTCAGCTTGTTAATATCAGAGCCTCAATAAGCATAAGATGCATTTCTATGTGATAGATGAGGACGAGGAGGTTTTTTCCAAGATGGTAGTGGGATCAGTTTTATAGTTGATAATATAGGCCCTGATTTATTAAAGCTCTCCAAGGCTGGAGAGGATACACTTTCATCAGTGAAGCTGGGTGATTCAGCAAACCTGTAATGGATTTCCTAAAAGTCATTTGCTATTTCTTAGCAAATGTTTTCAATCCTGGACCAGATCCATTCCAAGTTTGCTGGATCACCCAGGTTCACTGATGAAAGTGTATCCTCTCCAACTTTGGAGAGCTTTAATAAATGAGGGCCTGTGTACAGTTTGGACCTCTGTTCCAAGTGGGTTCACAATAGAATAAAGCTGGCATCTCAATCCAATAACTATGGATTATTTCCTCAAACATGCAAGTTTTCATTGGAGCAGGCCTAGAAGGAGGAGCATTGTGGTTGTCCGTGTATATTGGTTAGACATATTAGTTATCAGCAGGCAGAGTCCATCCTGACTGACCAACTTGCCCATAATGTCTTGACTGGTGTTCTGCATAGGCCTCCAAAGATGTAAATATTTAGTAATGTTTGAAGGTGTCTTAAAACACCCAACCAATAATTTGAAAAATATATAGACTTTCTTACTTTAGAAAATTGCTACCAAACGTTTTCTTGAACCATAGGTGAAAGATGTTGGGTGACATGGCTGGCTCAGAGGTAGGACTCTGGCCTTTAGAGCGCTAGGTCCCAGATTCGAGGACACTGTCTGCATGGTCTCCCTGTGTGTGCATTGGTTTCCTCCGAGTACTTTGATTTCCTCCCTCATCCCAAAAACATGCAGTTAAGTTGATTGGCTTTCCCCCAAAATTTGACTGTGTTAAAGACATATGACTATAGTAGAGACTTTAAATTGTGAGCCCCTTTGAGGGAGGGCTAGTGTACTTTAGAAAGCACTGTGTAATATGTTGGCGCTTTATAAATACAAGATAATAACAATAAAGGAGTTCAATGCTTCTGTAGTTATAAAGAGGGCTGAGGTTTCACCACTAGTGTTCTGTGTCATATATGGGTGCTGTCACAGTCTGCTTGGTTCATAACCAACTAGTCACTACGGACTGACTGTCTCCAGGATGCTTCTGATTCATCAGACCCATCAAATTAATATGAACTGTCAGACCACCCATACCTAATATATCATTTAGGAATCGAAGTGGACAACCATTATGAAGAATTCACCTCCTTTATTTTAATTATTTAACAGAAAACGAAATTAAATTTGGGCAGCCAATGCAAAAGGAAAACAAGCATCGGTTCTGAGTGAACAGTCTATTATTTGTGTAGGAATAAAAAACAAATCAGGCAGAAGTTATCTGCTGATTCATATATATGTTCAGACGTATATAGGCTTGTTGAAATGTATACACCCTCACTCCACACCAGACGTCTTTATTCATGCAGCATTTCAAATTAAATGTCATCCGATCTTCCAGTGTATTCTATTAGTTTATAAATGAAGCCTAAGGGAAAAAAGTGTATAGTAGGGGTTCCTTAACCACCTGAGCGTTACACTGAGGTCTAGATTTCTGTACCAAACGTGATCCACTGTTTTTCATGAACAAGATACCGGCCGGCATCTTACCGGTCCCGCTGGCACCCGACGCTGGAGAGGGAGATCGACGGACGACGCTGGAATCCTTACCTCCATGGTCACACATCCAGCTGGACCATGGAGGTAAGGCTGTGACAAAATTACGGGGTTAACCATCCTAGCCATTTTTTTTTGCCCGACCTTCGTACGGGCATACCGGCTAGGTGGTTAAGCAATGAGCGATTTAAAGATGCTGCATCACTAGTCACTGAGTTCCCTATTTTTTTAAAGATTTATCCTTTATGGTAGTGTTTCTCAACCAAACTACTGTGGAACCCTAGAGTTCCTCCAGAGGTTACTGGGGGTATTGAAAAATTTGTGCCTCTCGGGTCAGTTTAACTGACACCAATGATCTTTTTGGCTATCTGTAAGGGTGACATTATTCCCAATGGCCAGCAATGTAAAAGGAAACCTTTCCACAGACCACCACTCTAATGTACTGTGAGTTATGGATATAGTATACAGTGGTACCTCGGTCCGCTTTGGAATAAGTCCAACTTGGTATAAGTCCTGTTTGGACACAAAAAATCTTGCTTGGTATACAACCTTTGTGCTAGAACTTGTATGGGTCAAAATGAGTCATAACACCAAGCACTACCCTTATTTACCTCTCTCTCTTTGTATATATGTATTTTAGTATTATGCAGTGTTTAAATTTCTATACAACCCCATCGCAATGTATAATATGCCAATAACAATAGGATTTTTTCTTCATGGGAACGGATTAATTAGTTTGCTTTTATTTCTTATGGGAAAAATTTCTTTGGTAGAGGACCTGTTAGGTATAAGTCCAAGGATCTTGAGTGGATTAAGGACTTATACCAAGGTACCACTGTATATAGAAGGGGTTCTGCAAAGACCTAAAGTTCCTCCGTGTTAAAAAAGTTAATAAGCACTGGGTTATAGTAAAAGAAAAAAAAATCAAATAGTCATAGCTTGAAACACCTCTCTTTTCTGCAGTGACTAAATTCTTCCTGTAGCTAATGATCAGTATCTTAGATCACTATGGGTGCAGTTTACCCCACTCTTCCTTGAAGAACTGTTCTAGTCCAGTACCATTTTTTCTATGATTTCAGGGAGTGAAGTTGTTGGTGGAGCAAACCCCTTCAGAGTTGTCCCCAGATTTTTTTTAAGTTGGGAGGGAAGAAGCTATAGGCGGGTGGAGGCCTTTGTATTGTGACCCAAAAACAGCCGTGTGGTACGCACAGCTAAGAGGGGCTGGGGAGAACACTGCCCTCGGTTCACAAATATGAAACGTCCTTCCCTATTAGAAGCACGTTCTTGGCTAAAAGGTTCTATCTGAAAATCACTGTTTCTGCCAGGCCTGCCAATCTACCATCTCTAGCAAAAGTGTGGTATATGCTTCAAGCTGTGACTTACGGTGTCATTACCAAGGAAAGTTTTTGTTTCTGTTTCTGCCTGGCCTACAAATATACCATATCTAGCAAAAGTGGGGTATATGCCTCAAGCTGTAATTACAGTGTCATTACCAAGGGAATATTTTTGTACGGTGTAGTCATTCAATTGTTCCAAGCATGTGCATTAGACGCAAAGTCACAATCTGTATGTTTTTCAGTGAATGCATTTTTTTCATGCACTTTAGGCAGATAAATGCCAGGCATTATGTTTTTGTTGTGACCTTATGAGAAATTCTACAAACATCCTTACCCATCATCCTTTCTGATTCTTTCAGCTTTGCTAACCCCGGAGCATGCTGAAAAGATCTATTTTAGCCAGGTAGTTGATAAATAAGCAGATAGACCAAACAATGCAATGGAGTGACGAGCGTCAAATATTTGTCATTACAGAGCTCTTCTCCTGGGTGTGGATGGCAAGTGGGAGGAAGTATAATGTACTATACATACATGTGAAGCAGTGTGAAAAAAAAAAAAAACTACTCACGGCTGTTATAAAGAACATATGAAAGCGGCGCTTACTCATCTGGAGCAGCTGGATGACTCATAGACCTCACAATACAGCACAGAATTAGCTCGCGGTGAATGAGGTGCACACATACATTTTATTTATAGCTTCTTACGTGCATCCATTGATCACAAGCAGATAATGTGAATTACTTGAAGAGGTGGAACATATCACTGAGCTATTATCAAGCGCTGGACCAAGTCAATATGCCTGGCAAATATGTGACAGGGTGGACAGCGTATGCAACAGCCTTAGATTATTCTGCAGACAGCACGATGGTCAGAAGTGAGCACTTTGCAGCACTAGGTCCCAGGTTTGAATCTCAGCCAGGACACTATCCGCATGGAGTTTGCAGGTTATCCCCATGTTTGCGTGGGTTTCCTCCCGGTACTCCAGTTTCCTCCCACATTCCAAAACATGAAAAAAAATTGACTGTAATAAACACATATGACTATGTTAGGGACATTAGATTGAGAGCCCCTTTGAGGGACAGCTAGTGACATGACTATAGATTTTGTACAGCGTTATGTAAAATGTTTGCAGTATATAAATTCTGTGTAATATTAACAGTAGAATAATCATAACATAAACATGCATGTTTTTTTTTTCCCAAGCGTGAACATTTATTCTTTGGGCAGTAGTCCAGCCTCACGTGGGAGGAACAGTGGAGAAGTGTCCATTATCTAAAATTAATTTTCTTGGACCAAAGGCTGGTTGACCAGAAAATGTGTATAAAAGTTGTAAAGTAGCTAAAGATATGCAATAGGTTTTTGATCCTCCAGTAATCAGCCTGATAGGATGTCAAGCATGTCATATACAAAACTGATAATCCTAAAACCATTAATAGGAAAAGTGAATAACATTATCTCATTACATTGGTACCTGTCAAAATGCTGGATATAGTTGACAACAATTTTGACAAAAGCCAAATTGTGATAGGTTGATGCAGTGTTCTCCTCGGCCCCTTTTAGTCGGGTGCATCACCCGGCACATTTCAGTAACCACTCGGATGTTTTTGGATTGTTACTGATGAGTTGAGTCACAATACAGGGGCTGCCACCCACCTACAATTTCTTCTTGCACAGCTTAAGTAATTTCTGGGTTGACGATTGGGTTGGAGAAGGTTTTGTGAGTGGGACTGGGGTAGTGTTTGTCATTGGCACATAAAGGCACACACTGCATTAATTGTTAAGTGCTAACCCTTGCTCTGCAATAAATTTTAGTGGAGAAGTTTCTCCTATAGGGACACAGCTTACAATTAAATCCTGAAAGAGTTGTAAACCTTTGCAACTGGATACACAAAACACATCGGTCAGAGTTGTGTTTTAAGGTCAGATTGAAAAGAAGCCGCTAAGCTGGAAGTTTCAAGCAACAAGTTTGATTCAGTATGTGTGCATGTGGTCAGGAGGTCAGAGTGATTGTCTAAGTGTTATCCACAGTGTTTTGGTCATCGGCCAATAGAAAGGGTAGACCTGGTCTGATCATAGATTGACTATACACTGTAGGCCTGATTTAATAAAGCTCTCCAAGGCTGGAGAGGATACACTTTCATCAGTGAACCTGGGTGATACAGCAAACCAGTAATGAATCTGATCCAGGATTGAAAATGCTAACAAAAAGAAAATTACTTAGGAAAGCCATTCCAGATTTACTGGATCACCCAGCTTCACTGATAAGTGTATGCTCTCCAGCCTTAGGAGATTTAATAAATCAGACCCTGTATGTCCCAATCTTTCCAGTAATGTTGTTTAACTTGTAGGTTATCAAATAACCAAATGAAATCATGTGGGTATTGTGTGATGACATATTTTATTGTTTCCATTCAGTATCTGAAGATAATGATCAGGTGAGAAGTGTGAAGTCCTAAATATTTAGGGCAGAAGACTAAAGCTACGTACACACGGCAGATTTTTATCACCCGATAATCGGCATCGGCCAATTATCGGGCGAAAATCTGCCGTGTGTACAGTCGCGTTCATGCATCTTGCACTCCCTTGTCGTTGGAAAGGATCGTGAAAGATCCTTTCCAACGACAAAAATTGCAAGTGTGTACGCAGCTTAAGGTCTCCATATGTAAATATTAGATCTATTATGCAACATCTCAGCATTGTTGCATTTATGGTACTGTAATTCAGTAAGATGACTCAGATCTTAAATATATTTAAGGTTGTTGTTACAATTCTCCTAATAAAGTTAATATAAAAAGTCCTATAAAGTATATCAAACAATCGGCAAGGTTATCTAACATTTCCCCTCCCCTCCTACGCTGCCCTAATCTAGTTATCCATCTATAGACAACTTGCTAGTGTATATACCTAACATATAGTGTCAGTCTGGGGTGTTTTTGTGATCGTATGTGGTTAGCAAATGGCAGTGTTGTATATAAATCAATATGCGTTTGTCGGTTATTGTATAAAAGAACACTAACAATAATAATAGAGTATGAGATATGTAAAAAATATTGGCAAATTCCAAACCACAACACGCACCAAAACTACCCACTAACCTTCCCTGCACATAGACCCACCCCCCATAATACCCTAATACTCATCCTCTGCACATACAACTTGAAAGTTGGTTGATTTTCTCACATGAATTCTCGTACACAGGCCAGATTCTCGTCTGATATCAGCCCTGAGGTGGTTATTGTATGAGAATCATCTGACGTGTACATAGTCTTAGACTTTCCTGCAAATTGATAGTCTAAAAAGGTACCAGTGTGTACATGTTCAGAGTCCTTACTAGTTGCTAGTACACAGTGTATCTTTTAAAAGCAAAGAAAATTTTTGAATTTTGGGTTGGTTAGCATGAATGACTATGGCATGAGTCTAGGAACAATTAGAGCAATATGCCTAGGGTATCTGTGGTAATAAATGTGAAATGCAGCTCTGGCTGCAGATAACTCTGCACCCAAAAAGTGAAGTGAGAATGCTTGTGAATTTGGCCCCTAAAGCTCAGTGGAGTACTCGTTCTTGTAGTGCCCTTCTGCAATTAGCAGACCTTGCACCATTGTGCACTTAGGCATCCCGTGTCTGAGTAACATGATAATTTTTTGACCAGTTTACAAGAATTGACATTGAAGTGTTGCTGGAATGTAGCACAGCAGAGAGTTTAAAACAAATTACACAGCTCAGAATGACAGAGCAGAGAGTGTTGCTTAACTCTTCCCGGAGAGAAGTTTTAAATTATCTGCTGAACGACTTTTAGGAAACTGGGAAAGGTTTCTTTGTCACTGACCTTTCTGCTTATTTTAAAAAAAATGTCAGTTAAATGTAAACCTGTGTAACGCAGAAATATAATGCATATTAAACACATGGCATGTTACAGATCTTTTAGTTTTTACATGGTGCTGTCATTGTCAGTCTCTTTCAATCTGCAGCTTTTCTTAATCTGGTGACCTTGCCATATTAGTTATCCTTGTACACACCCCTGGTATAGAATAAAAGGGGCTGAATCGTACTGAGCTGGTTTGTTCCACCTATCAGCAAGCCAGTCCAGATGAATTTATGTGATGCTGAAGTGGATTCATGGAGATCTTGCCATTTCCACTTTTATTACACTGTAATAACTAGTACACACATGTTAATGCATTCTATGCAATGCTCACCCACACTTCCGGACACATTGATTGTAGCTGCTGCTTAAAGTGTAACTTAACCTGCGATTACTTGCCTATCCATAATCCATTGTAGGGCGCCACCATCTTTCTTCTTTTTTGCTCATTCATTCCCGACACACAAAGAAGGCCAGGTTTCCCTTGCAACCAGCGTTGAGCACATGCACAGGTGGCATCTGGGCAGCAATCAGGCAGATGAGTTCAGTTTTTGCAGAAAGGACATTATTTGTCCCTTTCTGCAATAACCACCTAACTAATGGGACTTTCATTCCACTTTAATAGGCTTGTCAAATTATTAAAAGATATGTCACATTCTTGTGTAAGTTTATGATGTGTTACTGTTGTTAAGAATCTCCCATACAGTAAGACTGTACTCAGTTGAAGCCAGGCTAAGCCAAGGGGTAAAACAGGAGGTGGTCACCTTGGGAGCTTCAGTAGGAGAAGCAGGACCTGCAACCTATGTTGGTGAATTAGTTCAGATTCAACTACTTGTCTTGGGTTTTATACATTAGCAAATAGAGCTGGTAAAAGTATGGTGCCACATCCAATATTACCAAGACATTCAAAAGATACAAACAAGGGTTGCTATGGATTTTTAAGACAACTTTTATCAATGGATATTCACAAACATATTCATAAACCTTAATATATATAACTTTTAAAACATACAATTATCAACATCATTGGACATACATGACATACATTACAGTCTCATGTATCTTTCCATCTTTCAACATGTTTCGCAAAATATGCTTCTTCAGGACAAAAATGACGGGACCAGTAAGTCCTAGGTGCGGTCTTAAACCTTCTCATCCCAAGGTGAAAAATGCACCTTTTGCCCAAGAATTCTCCTGTATATTAAGGACTCTGGGAGAGAGCGGAACAGATGGCACTGGAGACTTCTTGTTAGAGATTCAAAACTTTATAGATCTAGCCATAAAGTCAACATTAATGTCACACCTTCATTGCCGCCTGGTATGAACACAAAAATATAGGATACCAGTACCCTATAACATACCCAGTACTTCCAAGTATGGAGGCCCATGTGATACTAGAAGTTGGTGATTGCCTTAACTCACATTGGGGGAGGAATTGCTGACTAAAGCAACTCAAAGCTTACAAAGGATTTTACTTCTCCTTTAAAAATGTCTGAACACAGTAGCGGAAGCAGCAAAAAGCAAAAAATATAATGTACAGCCAATGAAGGGGGAATTATTCTATTAAACAAACATGTTTTTGTATTGCATGGGCAAGTACAGGTTTACATGTGATTGAAATGCAGATTTCTATTTTTTAATTACATTGGTCCTGATTTATTAAAGCTCTCCAAGGCTGGAGAGAATACATTTTATCAGTGAAGCTGGTAATCCAGCAAACCTGGAATGGATCTGGTACAGGATTCAAAACATTTGCTAGCAAACTGCAAATTACTTTGAAGAAATCCATTCCAGGTTTGCTGGATCACCCAGCATTACTGATGAAAGTGTATCCTCCCCAGCCTTGGAGAGCTTTATTATATCAGACTCATTGATTTTAGTGCATAGTACATCAATGACCTAAAGTTGATGAACTTGCTAATACATAGAAAAGGTAGGAGATACACACCAACATGCAGTCGTAACTTCCAATTTTACTTAAAGGTCATATTTTTAAGAAAGATTTTTTGTTACTGATTCAGATCTGCTACAAAGGCCGAGAAGCACATGGGTCCTTTTTATTTTCTACATGTGCCAAGCCATCCACAGCATTTCATAAACATTTTACCTTTTATGTGTCATTAGTTTGCTGCTTGAAAATTAGTCATCCTTCCGTCATGTGCATTAAAGTCATCAGCAAATTATCCCAAAGTGAAGGGGCTCCTTCTGCCTCGATAATGACTTTTGATGCAGGGAATAAAAGATGATTTTTCTTGTAGTCTTGCTAGACCAGAATCTAGGACAACACTGATCCTTCAGATTTACAATTTCTAATGTTTTCTTTTTTATGTTACTTCTCTTCCAGACATTTGTAGCTGGGTTCAATAAAATAACTGTATGGAGAAATTTAGAGAGAAAACCTTTGTGTCTCCATCAATCTTTTCCACTGATGATTATTCTTAAAAATATTCACACAAAAATCAAAACTGGCACACACTGAGGTTATACTATTAGGTGTTTTTAGGGAGATATTGATTTATTAAAGCTCTCCATGGCTGGAGACGATAGGCTAGAAAGAACCTGGATGATCCAGCAAGCCTGGATCCAAGACCGAAAACGCCAACAAATAGCACATTATTTTTAGAAAATCGATTCCAGGTTTGCTGAATGACCTAGGTTCTTCTATGATAGCCCTTCTTTTCTATTAATAAATCAGACCCAATTGTGCTTAGTTTAACCTGAGAATCCACTTTTGTTGACGCGGCAAAAATAGCAGTCGATTAGATGGTCTCGTGGTTCTCTCCACATCATCGGAATTGCAAATGGCATTGCTGCTTTATGATGATTTAGCCAGTCACGCACAATTGGTACAGATGACATGTAGAGCCCAAGATTTATCCTGGTCAGCAAGAGGACAGCCCAAATATAATTAAATAATCTTTTTAAGTTCTGTGGTAATTTGGTGACATTGTGCTTTCGTTGTGAATGAACCACACATGTAACATAAACTGTCTGGATCATTAAGGCATCAGTGCAGTCTCTAACCTTAAAAAAAGAAAACTGTTGTTAAATGTTGTAATATGTTAAGGCTATTTATAAGATATTTTACGCAATATATATTTAGCTGCATCACAAAAACTAAACATGCTAGAGAAAGAAAGCTAAGGAAAGAAACAAATCCCAGATATAAAATCCTATGGACATAGTTGATCCAGAGGAATGCAAAAAAAAAACCCAGGTACAAATTGCTTAAACTTTTTTTTTTTTTTTTTTTTCCAAAAGAGCTAGGCTTTTTTTTGGCAATGTTGTTTTAAACATAATTTTCCTTTCTATGTTCACACTTTAACTTTTTGTTTAATTATTTTGAGCAGGGAAAAAAGTAAAAATGTAACACATATTAGCTTTCTGTGTAGCATTGGTGTTATGTTGTATACAGTTACTGCTGCAGTTCTTATTATTAGCTCTGCAAATATTATCAACCTTCTTATAAATGTTTTTCTTTATTTTCTAGTGGGGATGCCTTCAGAAGAGCCAGATGTAGATTTGGATGAGGATGAAGACATAGCGGTCACTCAGAGCATTGATAATTTCATTTGTGCCATCACACAGGTATGTTCTGCTCATTTAAACAGTTTTAAACAAATGTTTCATTTTAGAATAATCATGGCTGTCCAGTAATACATACACCGGCAGCAAATCTGTGTTTAAATAATTTAAAAAATGAACTGGGCTGAGCCTGTATCAGTGGATTCTGCTGACTCTCTGATGGTTTTCATTCACAGATTCATGCTGAAATCAGTAAAAAAATCAAATACCTTAGCTGTCTCTTTGCTCTGACCCCACTATAGACTCTGGAACTGGAGTATCACATGAAAACAAATGTGATTTATTTAGAGGTAATCAATTCTACAAACAGACCACAGAAGACACAATATTTTACTAGACAGATCCCATACATTGTATGGGAAAACATTTGCTGATTTCCTTGGGAAGTTAAAGGCTGATCCCTTTGAATTTTGACAATTACTGATTACCTTCTAACTGAAGAATCACAAATCTCATAGTGTTGCATGACTGCAGGTCTACTTAATTATCTTAAATAATAAAGCTGATTTTTAGTTATGAGTTAGTTCTATAAAGCTAGTTTTAGGTTCTTAGGCAGGTAGCATGGGATCATTTGACGACATGGAGTCTTCACCAGGACACCCCACACATGGAGTGATGAACCAGTAACCGTGTGGGCAATCGGACTCTTTGCTGCAAGGTGTCACCAGGTCCCATACCGAGGAATAGGGACAGAGGGGCTTTAGTGTGAAGTCAGACAGTGCCCAGCAGAGGAGAGAGGGAGACCATGGTGAGGAGTCAGAGCTGGAAAAAAGTAAGTTTGGAAATAGCAGGGACCAAACCTTAACAGCTCAGCAGGGAAGAACTATCACAGAACGATTTGGAGGAGGAGTGTTGCAGGAACCGACGGTTAATATGGCAGTTAGCTTACATTTAAACTTATTTATGTTTAAGAGGAATACAATATGTCCCTGGTTGGGACGTATTTTGGACCTCTACAGAATAGATCTCACAATTCGAATCCCTAGAAACTAGAAAGTGACATTTCACCCACTGGCATCCATTGCAATGTTGATAAAAATGGTTTGCAGTAGGATATATTGTACATTTGATTGCTTTGCATACAAAAGGTTGTCATTGACTGATAATTGTCATGTGTAGGCAGTATTAAAGCTTATGTTAAGGCAAAGTAAAAATAGATATGCAATCCATTTCTGCAATATTTGCTCATTTCCCTATTATTTACCCCCTAAAAAGCCCCTGCTAGTATAGAAAACTTCCTGATGATCTGCTAAAAATTCACTGATGTGTTGTCAGCCATTCGCAATGTCATTCAACCATTCCCACTTTCTGATCTTCTACAACAAAAAGAATAATCATTCTTTATTACATGATGATAATTAGGAGGCTTCTTTAGGATTACATGGGAAGTGTGTGCACAGGACCAAGACTTCTTGACTTTCTGAAAAAAAATTTTCTCCTGCCTGCAAAGGATTGGTGATGTTATCTCAGCTAAGAAAGATTCACCGGACCGGAGCAAGGATTGGTTTTTAATGAAAACTAGTAAAGCTTTTTGCACATAACTATACCATTGCTGTATACTATTTATTATCAGAAATATATTCATTATTATATTATTTGTATACCTTTTTTTACTGAGATGTCCACTATGGGATGTTTTATCAAAATGCCATTTGTATTCACCTACAGTTTAATTTCTTTTATTCATTCTTCTGCTCTGACGTTTTCTGAATTGCTAGATTTACAGCAGAACTATGAGATGACTTCTGTATCTCTCATAGGTATCTTGCTGTTTTTGCCATTCTGTGTTTTTCCAGGAAATGTTGCCGCAAAGAGGAGGACTTACTTTATTATAGCCAAAAAGATGCAATCTCTGGCCAATCACTGAGCCGTGAAGGGAAATAAGACACGGATGTGTTTACGTTGTTTTTTTTTATCTCCTGAGTGAGCTTTATAGGAGGAATAAAAAATTTTTCCTGGAAGATTTTTCGTTGTATAGTAACTATATGCCTTGTATCTAGATGTACTTATAGAAATTATGGTAAAGTAGTGAATATCCAGGATAAAAGGGGCAACCATAGACAGATTCGAAGATGGTGGAAATACAGCCATGGGACATCTACAGATTTACAGCACATTAAATGGATAGGATCTCCATGTCACAAAGGGACAGACATGACAAATAATTAAAAATATCAGGATTTAGGTGTAGCAAACAATTCCTTAGCATGCACTAGTTAAAAAGAAATAAAAGCATAGCTCTCATGATGCAGTGGGAGAATTTTCTAGTCTTTGTGCTTTTGATCAGCATGATCTATGTCTGGAGTGTCCAACACCAGTCCTTGAGAGCCACGAACAGACCAGGATTTTCATAGAAACAGAATACGTTTTTCACACCTTGTAAACCCTTTCTGGTTCAATAAAATAACTGTATGGAGAAATTTAGAGAGAAAACCTTTGTGTCTCCATCAATCTTTTCCACTGATGATTATTCTTAAAAATATTCACACAAAAATCAAAACTGGCACACACTGAGGTTATACTATTAGGTGTTTCTAGGGAGATATTGACCGTGATTTAAAAAAGCTCTCCATGACTGGAGAAGATAGACTAGAAAGAACCTGGATGGTCCAGCAAACCTTGATCCAAGACTTTAAACACTTGCCAACAAATAGCACATTATTTTTAGAAAATCGATTCCAGGTTTGCACACACTGAGGTTATACTATTAGGTGTTTCTAGGGAGATATTGATTTATTAAAGCTCTCCATGACTGCAGAAGATAGACTAGAAAGAACCTGGATGATCCAGCAAACCTGGATCCAAAACTGAAAACAATTGCCAACAAATAGCACATTATTTTTAGAAAATTGATTCCAGGTTTGCTGGATAACCTAGGTTCTTCCATGATAGTCCATCTTTTCCTATTAATAAATCGGACCCAATGGGCTTGATTTATTAAAACTTTCAAAGACTGGAAAAGATACAATTTCATCAGTGAATCTATTTTCTGGTTTGAAAACATTTGCTAACAAATAGCAAATGACTTTCAAGAAATACATTACAGGTTTGCAGGATGAAAGTGTATCTTCTCCCGCTTTGGAGAGCTTTAATAAATCAAGCCCAATATGTCTAACTACATTATTGCCTGAGACGTTAGACCAGCTTTGGTTCTGTCGTATTCTGAAGTAGGTTGACCACACATAGATCCCCTATTTCTCTTGTACTGTATATCAGGGGCAAAATGGAAACATTTTAGTTTTCTGTCCCACAGAAATTGATGTTTTTTTTAGAATGTTGTTGGGTTTGTGCATTGTGGGTGATGGGAATGAATAAACTCCTGCAAACCTGCATTGGCGTTACAGCATCTGGCCTGGCTAATCAAGATGGCTGATGACACAAGTCAACAAAAAATTAGTTTTGATAATCAACAGAAACCACAGCAAACTTTTTTTTTACTATGGCCAAGTAGTCAGAATCAGATTATTTAGGATTGTAACTGGCTGCAACTCCAGCGCATTTCTTATCACCTTCTACAAAAGTCTTGCGGTACCGGAACTGGCAATGAATCATCATGGGGCCTAATTGCAGAATAGAGACTGGGATATACAATTTTGTGCTTAGTTTAACCTGAGAATCCACTTTTGTTGACGCGGCAAAAATAGCAGTCGATTAGATGGTCTTGTGGTTCTGTCCACACCATCGGGATTGCAAACGGCATTGCTGCTTTACAATGATTTAGCCAGTCACGCACAATTGGTACAGATGACATGTAGAGCCCAAGATTTATCCTGGTCAGCAAAAGGACAGCCCAAATATAATTTGTCTATCTTTTTAAGTTCTGTGGTAATTTGGCAACGTTGTGCTTTCGTTGTGAATGAACCACACATGTAACAGAAACTGTCTAGATAATTAAGGCATCTCTAACCTTAAAAATAGAAAACTGTTGTTAAATGTGATATGTTATGGCTATTTATAATGAATTTTACACAATATATAATTAGCTGCATCACAAAAACTAAATGTCCTGGAGAAAAACTGAACACAGATTTGAAATCTGCATCAAAATATATAAAATTATATCTGATGAAAATGACATGTTGAGCTGTGTTTAGAATGTGGAAGGATGATGAAGATGGTTACACTTGCGCAGGAAAGGGACAAGTAAGTATTTACTGGATTAAGTTAACAACACATAGTAACACACATAGTAAGTCAGGTTGAAAAAAGACATCAAGTCCATCAAGTTCAACTACTAAGGAAATAAACAAATCCCAGGTATAAAACCCTATGGACATAGTTGATCCAGAGGAATGCAAAAAAAAAAGAACCTGGTACATATTGCTTAAACTTTTTTTTTTTATTCGAGACGAGCTAGGCTTTTTTTCTGGCAATGTTGTTTTAAACATAATTTTCCTTTCTATGTTCACTTTTTGTAAACTTTTTGTTTAACTATTTTGACCAGTGAAAAAAGTAAAAATGTAGTAACACATATATTAGCACTGTGTGTAGCATCGGTGTTATGTTGTATATAGTTACTGGTGCAGTTCTTATTATTAGCTCTGCAAATATTATCAACCTTCCTCTAAATGTTTTTCTTTATCTTCTAGTGGGGATGCCTTCAGAAGAGCCAGATGTAGATTTGGATGAGGATGAAGACATAGCAGTCACTCAGAGCATTGATAATTTCATTTGTGCCATCACACAGGTATGTTCTGCTAATTTAAACAGTTTTAAACAAATGCTTCATTTTAGAATAATCATGGCTGTCCAGTATTTCATACAGCGGCAGCAAATTTGTGTTTAAATATTTAAAAAATGAACTGGGCTGAGCCTGTATCAGTGGATTCTGCTGACTCTCTGATGGTTTTCATTCACAGATTCATGCTAGAATCAGTAAAAAATCAAATACCTCTGACCCCACTATAGACTCTGGGACTGGAATATCACATGAAAACAGATGTGATTTAATTAGAGGTAATAAATTCTACAAACAGACCACATAAGACAGACACAATATTTTATTAGATAAGCTAGTTTTAGGTTCTTCTCAGGCAGGTAGCATGGGATCATTTGACGGCATGGAGTCTAAGGGACACCTGGTCTTCACTAGGGCACCCCACACATGGAGTGATAGATCAGTAACCTTGTAGGCTATCGGACTCTTTGCTGCAAGGTGTCACCGGGTTGCATCCATCCCTACCTGAGGGATAGGGACAGAGGAGCTTACTATACATTTTTGCCATTCTGAAGCCATTATGAAGGTGGATCCCTTCCCATTTTAACTTATTTATTTTATGTTTAAGAGGAATATAATATGTCCCTGTTTGGGATGTATTTTGGACCTCTACAGAATAGATTTCACAATTCGAATCCCTAGAAACTAGAAAGTGACATTTCAACCACTGGCATCCATTGCAATGTTGATAAAAATGGTTTGCAGTAGGATATATTGTACATTTGATTGTTTTGCATACAAAAGGTTGTCATTGACTGATGATTGTCATGTGTAGGCAGTATTAAAGCTTATGTTAAGGCAAAGTAAAAATAGATATGCATTCCATTTCTGCAATATTTGCTCATTTCCCTATTATTTATCCCCTAAAAAGCCCCTGCTAGTATAGAAAACTTCCTGATGATCTGCTAAAATTTCACTCAATTGTTGTCAGCCATTCGCAATGGTATTCAACCATTCCCACTTTCCGATCCTCTACAACCAAAAGAATAATCATTCTTTATTACATGATGATAATTAGGAGGCTTTAGGATAACACATGAAGTGTATGCACAGGACCAAGACTTCCTTGACTTTCTGAAATGTTTTTTCCTGCCTGCAAATGTTTGATGATGTTATCTCAGCTAAAACAAATTCACCGGACCGGAGCAAGGATGGGTTTTTAACCACCTAGCCGGTATGCCCGTACGAAGGTCGGGCAAAAAAAAATTGCTGGATGGTTAACCCCGTAATTTTGTCACAGCCTTACCTCCATGGTCCTGCTGTGCACATCCAGCGGGACCATGGAGGTAAGGATTCCAGCGTCGTTTTCCTATTCCAGCGAATTTAAAAAAAAAATTTCATGAAAAACAGTGGATCACTTTTGGTACAGAAATCTAGACCTCAGTGTAACGCTCAGGTGGTTAATGAGAACTAGTAAAGCTTTCTGCACACAACCACACCATTGCTGTATAATATTTAATATCAGAAATATATTCATATTATTTGTATACCTTTTTTACTGAGAAGTCCACTATGGGATGTTTTATCAAAGTGCCATTTGTATTCACCTACAGTTTAATTTCTTTTATTCATCCTTCTGCTCTGACATTTTCTGAATTGCTAGATTTACAGCAGAACTATGAGATGACTGCTGTATCTCTCATAGGTATCTTGCTGTTTTCGCCATTCTGTGTTTTTCCAGGAAATGTTGCCGCAAAGAGGAGACTTACTTTATTATAGCCAAAAAGATGCAATCTCTGGCCAATCACTGAGCCGTGAAGGGAAATAAGACACAGATGTGTTTACGTTTTTTTTTTTTTATCTCCTGAGTGAGCTTTATAGGAGGGATAAAATACCTTCCTGGAAGATTTTTCGTTGTATAGTAACTATATGCCTTGTATATAGATGTATTTATAGAAATTATGGTAAAGTAGTGAATATCCAGGATAAAAGGGGCAACCATAGTCAGATTCGAAGATGGTGGAAATACAGCCATGGGACATCTACAGATTTACAGCACATTAAATGGATAGGATCTCTATGTCACAAAGGGACAGACATGACAAATATTTAAAAATATCAGGATTTAGGTGTAGCAAACAATTCTTTAGCATGCACTAGTTAAAAAGAAATAAAAGCATAGCTCTCAGTGGGAGAATTTTCTAGTCTTTGTGCTTTTGATCAGCATGATCTATGTCTGGAGTGTCCAACACCAGTCCTTGAGAGCCACGAACAGACCAGGAGTTTGAATACTGGTGGGTTAATTAGCTTTTCCCCAGAAAACTTGCCTTTAACTATGTTTGGTACATTGGACTATGGTAGGAATGTTAGGATAGACCCCTCGCATTCCTACCATTCACAGGGCAGGTACACACCCATCCTGTGTGACTCTTTCAAATTGGCACCACAGCACTGGCTCTTAAAGGATCAACGTCTGCAGATTTGACGGTGGGTGGCAATGAGTGGTACTGTACTGCTCACTGCCACCCCATAGGTTCTTTATAGGACTGCTGTGGGTAGAAGCTACTTGTAGTGTCTCCCCCAAGGCAACAGCATTAGTTAGCAGTAACTGCACCAAAACCTCATTGCCATCCTTAACATACCTTTAGTGATATTTCTAAAGACTCTGTACAGCCTTTTACATTTTGTGTTTTGGGGTTTATACATTAAAGATGAACCTTCCTCTCATTTTTTTGTAGGGAAGGGCTTGTCAGTAAGGAAGAAAATGGCGAAAAACATTTTGTCAGTTTGTGTGCTGTCAGTAGTAGGGGAAGGAAATTCCTCCAATAGGGCCAACTATTCTGAGGAAATATCACTGCAATAAAAATTTTGTTCACTTTGGAGTTATTTCCTCTCATTTACTGTTGTATCTTTAGGACAAGAAGTGAAGGGAAATCTCCACAGTGGGGTGCAGACATGAAAATAAAACTTATGGGAGTCTCAAGTTTTCCCTAGTCTCAACAAAACAAACAAAAGTTTAGCAGCACATTCATTATATGTTTGGGGTGTGATTACCTTTCTGCATCAGTTTAATCATTTGATGTAATCTGTGTAACACTTTCTGACTTAAGCTCAGTCATCAATGTTCCATGGGTATTGCTGTCTACAAATTAATTTTATTTTTTACAATAACACGAATAGTTACTTTAAGAAATTGTCGACGGCTGCTGCTGTTAGTTTAACCGTTAGCTTTTATGGTCCTATCATAACAGGTGGAGATGGTGAATCCGGTGAAAAATAAAGTATGCGGCCATAGTTATGAGAAGGAGGCGATAGAAAAAATGATTCAGGATAGACACAAGAAGATGAAACTGGCCAGGTGAGTTCCCAAAATTGTTTTGTTCTCATTGAAATCCAGAAGTAAACACATATTGAAACTTGAATCATTTTGTGCTTCCTTGTTGATGTAAACTGTTGGAGACATTTCCCTTTTTTCTCTACGGAAGGGTTTTTTTGCTATCAGTGTCCTATTTGGGAGACTTTTGTTCAATGTCATGTTGGCATAGGAAGTGAATAAGAATTTTCCTAGTGTGGGAAATCCTCTCTGAAACTGTAGTCACAGAAACGTATATTCCCATTGGATGACTCCCCATCATACCTGAGCTGGACACACATAGCAATTTATAGCAAAGTGGTCAGACTTTCAGTTTTATAATATAAAATGGCCTCAAGATGATGGGATCAGATTATCCAGATTTAACTTGGAAAAAAATCTAACCATTTTTGACTTAATTACCACAATTTTTGCCTTTTCAGTTAAATTTAAATTCCATTCAGTATTAAAGCTTTCAGTCGCCCGGTTTTGACAAAATTAACCCAATTTGGGGCTAGGAGAGTCAATCAATGAATTAAAGAAGGCAGAGAATGCTTGGGTTTTGATGGCAAATGTAACTTATATTTTATATATCAAATGAATATACAAACAATATTCAAAAATGTAAGCACATTACATTTAATATAGGTAGTACCTCCCTATTTGGATTATCATGGGAATGGTGTCATCTATTCAAAGGAAACCTAAATTATTTCCTTGAAGAGAAGCGTCTCAAGCCCGACGCATTTCGTTGATAGGCTTCCTCAAGGAATATATTGAGAGTGTTACGGAATTTTGGTTAAAGAATGGTTTCCAAATGAAGAGAGAAATTTTCTCCAAGGATTGTAAAAGTCTAATGTTAACAATGTTTTCTGGATTCCATAGTGTTAGATCCAGGCAGCAATGTAGGCGTGCTGATATTGTGAATATCAGACTTTTACAATCCTTGGAGAAAATTTCTTAAAATTATTATCATTATTATCTGTATTTTTATCTTCATCCCTATTTTTACTATTACTTATCATATTCCAATATGTTCTGTTTGTAATGATAGCAGTAACTGTCTCAAGCTCCCCTGAGGAAGCCAGTTAGATGAAACACATCTGAGACCAAGAGACTTATGAAAAGTTTGCTAACTGTATCAAACATAATACTTCAGCAGGACTTTTCTCACGAGGCCTGCCCGTGTTACAGTGGGCCAAGGGATTTTCTTCAATTGTTTTTGTAACACTTGGTGGAACAAACCATTGTTTAAAAACTTGTAACTAATATTCTTTGTTTAATTCATTATGCAAAAAAACCTCTGTCTACTGTCTATCATTACTTAATTAAATAGGATTTCAAAAGGGCTGGCATAACCATCTTTTGGATCATAAATAGGAAGGAAGATTAACTTGTATCTTTTTCTCTATCTCAATTTTTTCTATCTTTCTTCCTGAAAATATTACCGCCATATTTAACAAACACATTTAAATGCTTTTTACACAATAGGTAGCTCATTGTTTTAGCAGTGTAGTGATCACTAGGAATGTTATTGGTGTAATTGAATTGAATCTCTTGATAAACAGGGTCTCAGTGTTGTTCATTGTACAAGTTCCCCCAATTTTGTTGTCTGTAATTATATTCTGCTCCTATGCTATATATCTTCTGCTTCTGCTCATTTTTAAATTGTTTAATGTTACTCCAAATAGCTGTATAGAACTTCTTCACTCATTAGAGACCTTTTATGATAATTACTGATAAGGGATGACCGTCTATCATATTCTGTGATATCTTTTACCTATTCCTTGATGTTTTTCTGATCTTCTTACATAACAAGTTCTGCTGATTTCATCTTTTATTGTCGCTGTACTTTTTCTTCTTTTCTTGAGATCAGTACAATTACTCTAATCCAAAGCTCCTGTCTTGTAACACCCGTTTCTGATGTACTGTTTGTTATCTGTCTTTTCTTTCTCCCCAGGTGTCCGAGAATTGGCTGCGAATACCACGACGTGCAAATACCTGACCTGGTTCCAGACACAGCTCTAAAAAGAGCTATCGAGGTTCATAATAAAAAGCCAAGCCGTTGATGAGTTTGGAAATTGCTACAGTCCTCCTGAAGCTTTCATAAAAGATGAAAGGAAATAGATAGCGGTATACAATGACCATTTGCAGCTGTGGGGCAGCATATACACATAATTTAAAAAGTACAAAAACCTGGTACAGTTTTCATTTGCAGGACTACTTTTATCAGCCAGGAAGGGCTTGATTAATAGCATGCCATTTAGAATGGGGGGTGCACCAATTTTTCAGCTAAGTATTACTGGTATCATCAAGGGTCCTACACTTTTAGTTATCAACAGGACATGTTTTCCTGTTGGAAAATTTTCTCCTTACCACCAGTGTTATCTAAACTCAAACATTTTGGACTTCACATCACTCTGTGCCAGAGACAGTTGTCACCAAGACCAGCAGTGTGTTGGAATTTCTACAGCTGAACACAGACATCAAAGGCTTGTAGCACTCCTCTCTATCCACAAATAAAGAATTTTGGCTGTACATACAGTTTAGGAAAACTGAAAGCAGTGAGGCATAATGCCAGATTTATTTGATGTTAGGATTACATACTGTACATGTTAAGCATTAGATACTAAGCAGGAACTGTAAGTCCCAGAACCCTATCACTTCACCCTGAATACAGGCTGGTTGTAGCTCTATTTTATTTTTTATTTAAACAGAAAGGTTTAAAATTTGAGTTCTAAAGAATTGTAATATGCTGATATCTTTCAGCATTCTTCAGAAAGTGTCTCTGTTAATAAAAAAAAATGATGTTGCAATGTTGCTGTTCAGTGTTTTTTCTATTCTTTAATGGGAAATAAGTAACTACCATAGGATATTACGAATAATGTTTGAGTATGCATCCTTGTAATGATGCTTGCACAAAATCACATAAAAGCCTCTTATCTCAGGCCAGCCTGTATTGGGGGAGAAATACCATGCTGGTAATTTAGTCAAAAGGACAACACATGCAGACACGGGGCTTGTGCCATGGCTTTATTCTCATTATCAAGGGATCACCCATTTTGCAATGCTTGTTTTACCACAATGATAGTATTCAGTATTCTCTACAGATTTTTTTAAGCTTGGTGGGAAGAAGCTGTAGGCAGATGGTGGCCCCTGTATTGTGACCTAACTTTTCAATAACCACTCAAAAACAGCCGGGTGGGGAGAAAAACTGTTCTTTATTGCCAGTAGTATGCATTTGTAATATATACTGTAGATGGGACCATTGTGGGCATATCTACATTCACCTGCCACTTTTTTATGTACACCTTACTACTACCAGCTTTAACCCTCTTTTGCCTTCAGAACTGCTGTCATTCTTCAAGGAATAGATTCAAGGTTCTGGAAACATTCCTCCATGATTTTGATCTGTATTGATATGATAGCATGATGCAGTTGCTGCCCTATGATGGCAGTCTACCATTCCGTCGCATATCAAAGGTGCTCTGTTTGATTGAGATCTGATCCATTTGAACACAGTGAACTCATTGTCATTTTCTAGAAACCAGCGGAGATGATCTGAGCTTTGTGAAATGATATGTTATCCTGCTGGAAGTAGTCTTTAGAAGATGGATGTCACAAAGGAATGTACAGTACATGGTCAGCAACAATTGCAAGGCATTCTTTGACATTTAAATGATAATTAGTTGTTACTAAAGCGTCCAAAGTGTGCCAAGAAAATATCACCTACACCATTACACCACCACCAATGACCTAAAACAGATATTGCATAAGAATTGAGACTCATCGAACCTGTTGTGGATTGGAATCCATTAGAACAATATTCCAATTTTCTTTCTTCAATGTTGGAGCACATTTGTAACTGTGGCCTCCGATGCCTGTTTTTAGCGGACGAGTACCACCCAGTGTAGTCTCTTGCTTCTGTAGCCCATCTGCTTCAGGGTTCGATCTATTGTACCTTCAGAGTACTTTTGTGACCCAGTCTGGTCATTCTCTGCCATCAAGACATTTTGTCCAGTTTGAATTTCAGCAGGTGGTCTTGACTGTCTACATGCCTAAATTCTTTGAGTAGCTGCCTTGTGATTGGTTGATTTGCGATAACAAGCAGTTGAACAGATGTACCTAATATAATGGCCAGCGAATGTATATTAAAATCTAATCTAGAAGATGTTCTTTACCCATACATCACAATAAAAGGTAAAACTTTTATAAAAAAAAGGTGTTGGACACTGGAGAAAATCATATCAACATAACAGAATACTCAGTACATAGGTGCAAAACACCCTCACCCTAAGTTATATAAACCTAAAAACATGGTATGAGAGGCACTTTACCTAGTGGTTTTAGAGGTCCTAGGTTGAGGGTGTTTGCACGTATTGACTGATGTGTAAAGTAACCTGTTATTTATAATGATGACATGATCTTCCCCTATCCATAGCTACTTAAGAGACCTTATTTATATTCATAAATTTCCTTTTAATAAATATATATATATATATATATATATATATATATATATATATAGTATTTGAAGGCAATTGCAATTTATATACAAAAAAATCCATGCCAAGTTTGTGTGGCATATTAAATAAAGATGATTGTCTAACACTTTATAGTTGTCTAAAAGTTGCTTTGCTGTTTTTGCACATACTTCTTGGTCAGTAGATTAGATTATGTAGACAGAGCTTTAACTTCCTTTTAATTCAAGTGGCTAGGTATTTGTTCCAGATCAGTTTGAATTATTAAAGCCACAGAATCAGCAAGTCAGTTATCCTAAGACATCAATCGTTTTCCTCATTAGGAGTTCAGCTGAATGATTTAAGTGTTTGTCAAGTCAAAAAATTTAGTGGAGTAGAAATAGAACGCCTGGCAGGTTTTACTGCTATCCAGAGCTCCATAATACATTTGTGAAAACATGAACTGAGCCTTTGGAATTATGTTTAATACTGGAGAATGATATTTTTGGCACGTGAGAAAATGTAAAGTAAGGATTTTTTAATAGTTTTTTATTTTCAAATTAACAACCTTCAAAGTAAATAAAAGAAAAAACTCATAAATTAAATCTTTTATTGTATGCCTTATAAACAACCATTAATGCTGATCTCCCAGCACCCCCTTCTTGCTCATCTACAGTGTCAGTCATGTGACACTTCTGTTCTGCATCTTTCTAAAGTCCTTTGGGTGTCCTCCTTACTGTCTGCACGAATACCTGTTCAATTGAGTCCTGTCAGGATCCAGAAGTCTAGCATTTATTTCCTGTAGAGTTATTAACACAAGGTACATCCATAGTACGGAATAAGCAATCCACCTCACTCAGAAATGGCAGATTCAAGGAAACTAGGTAACAGAATTTAGGAGAGTATTTCAAAATGTACATGTGCACAAAGTGCAAATCTTGGTTTGAGAGGCGTGCAAGGTTTAATATTTGCCCAGAGATGAGCTATAGGGGTTTTGCAGATATTTACTTGTGCATGATTTAACAGCTCTACCAAACAGATGCTGATAAGCAACAGCATATCATGTAGGTTCAAATACAAACATAAAATTAAACAGAATAAATCTGCATGAAAAAGAAAACTGGGTGAGGAAAAGTCATGGTCTACTAACTAGCTAAGGATGCTAAAAACTGTTCAATGTAAAAAATCCTAAACAATGGAGAAACTGTGGTCTCACACAACCTGAAATGTCCAGGAAAATTGAGTTTTCCACATTTCCACGTTTTGTCCAAGCTTTTTGGCAAAACCAAAGGAACAATGGTCGGCTAAGAAAACTTTAGCAGATGAGACTCTATATGATGATTTAGTTTCCAGTTAGAAGACATCCAGTGGCACGCTTGCTTGGGACTCTGGTACACCCATGTACAGAAATGGTTTCATGGAAGGCATACGTCAAACAATATAGTAACAAGACAAAGAATCCCATCTATACACAAAAAAAAATCCACATGAAATATTTGACTTTAACAAAAAGCAGCCTATTCGTAAAAGGGCTGGAGAGTGGTAGAAGGATGAGTGCAGGCAAATGTGAAATGCTTATCCCAGGTTGTGAGCTATGTTTCTACATATGGAGTTGGGGATTTGATTTGAATTAATGCCCTCAATAATGAAAAATACAGACAGATACTTTCCCATCATGAAATATCATTAGAGAGGCATCTGCTTAGTCCTAAATATATTCTGCAGCAGCATAATGACCTAAATCATACAGCCAAAGTCATAAATAACTATCTTCAGCAAAAAGAAGAACAAACTGTCTGTCTTATTTATAAAGAAATACAGTTGGCTCTTATAATGCTAAATTTATAAAGTGTGATCAGCATTATTAGATCATTATTTACATTTATATATATTATATATATATATATATATATATTTACATTAAAGTAGCGATTACTAACTCCATTCACTTTGATTAAATAACCGCTTACCGTATTTGGAAGTGGTGTACACATCCTATTCACTTCCATGGCAGTGATGTATTCAACTTTAAAAGAGTGACGATTGCTTCAAAAGTGCCCTTCACCAATACCACTGATACCGGTTGTGACCTATGGCATTGGCCAGTATCCAAGTGGTGAATGCTGTCTGGCATTTCGTAATCTTGCAGACCTGCTTTAGAAATATGCACTAGTAAAGTGTTTGTATTATCTGGCGGTTTGTCATAAAAGTGGTTATTATGTCAGCTAATTGCCACTAACGTACAGCACACATGTACATAACATGAAAAATGATCTTCTGGAAAGCAGTGAAATCTCATGAAAAAACATTCAAAAACATTCCTGGCAGATTTGTAATCATAAATACATCCTTAAATGTACTTTGTAAATGCAAGCAAAATACCTTAATCTAACTTGCTTTTAGCCTTTTGCATTACAGCAAAGCTTCTATTGGATGAAGGGAAAAGCATGAGAGGGAGCCAGTCAAGTCTGCTAAAGTGCCTATGTGCAACAAGAAACATTGTGATTGGACGAGAGAGTAGGGTGACAGGAGCGGCAGCTGAAAAAGACTAAATAGGTAATCTCTGTGCTATCATCTCTTTTGTATTTTGGCACATAAATGGAATATTGGTTTTTAGTACCGTCCCTTCCTTTCCCAGTCCCCATTGTGCTGAACAGAAATCAGGGATGAAATCCGAACATATTCCGGAGTATACGCTAGCTATACTTAAAATATAAAAGCCTTTAAGCTACAAAGCTTTAACACATGTAAAAGGTTTTCATTTTTAAGTGGTAGATCTTAAATTCACAGCTGTCAACCAGTGCTCAGCTGTCCCAATAGCCTGGTTTTCATTTAAATGAAGCCAAGGGGAGAAAAAGTACATTTACTACCTTACTCTTCATATTTCTCCCTGGTTTCATCTGAATGATACTAGGGTGGGTTTCATTTACTACCTACCCTTGTGTCATCTGGTGTCCTTCTTTCTCAAGAATTTATTGCAATAATATTTTAAAGAACCATTACAATCAAGTTAACCCCTGACTTGACAATGATCTGACTATACCAAACCAAATTTAATCGGATAAGACAACTACAGTTTGATCACCTAAATCCAGTTTTTGAAGCCATTGATGCATACATGACGTTCCATGAAGTTGGTTTAACACTCTTTCTTTAGTTAATAAGATAATTTGAACCTGCTCCTTTTTGTGATGTTCCCCTAAAGAAGCTGGTTTAGCCTTGCGAAACGCGTTGGAATCTTTTACCATCACTAATAAGCTTTCTGTGAACTTGTTTGTATATGGTAATTTTGTGCCCTAGATGCCTTAAACTAATGTTTTTCTTTGTTTGTTGTTTTTAACTGAAAAACTGGAATATGGAAATGTTGAAAGCATCATTTTTAATGGCTATATTAAATAATGTTTGATGAGATTTTAGAAAAATTTGAAAGTGCATTATACCACACATCTCCCTACATTTATTGGGGTAAGTGGTACATTTACTACCTTACTCTTCATATTTCCCCTTCATTACATTATGTTTATATCATAGGGAGGTGGTTGAAAACATTTGTCAGTTAATGGGGACAATCTCTATGTATCTCTATCATTCAAATTAATGTAAATGGATAAAATCTCTTTTTCATATTGAGATGCTACATGCAGCATGTCAGGATGATCTGCTGCTCCAGGATCTTTCTCAATGTGCCAGAAAAATGCATTGCTCCATGCCTTCAAAAAAAGAAAAAACTTTTTATCATAAGCCTTTTCAGTTATGTTTTTTTGTTTTACTTTTTGTTATACCTGTCTGGAGTTCAGCTTTAAGTGAAAGAGCAGCATGTGACCAAGAAACTGTCATGATTGTGTGTGGGGGTTAATGGAGACACGCAGGCAACCGCAGAATGACAGTCAGTGAAACGAGAGGTCACAGAATGTGGCAGTGATTCTGCGGAATATCTGCATTGCTCAAGCTGAAAGTGACGTATGAAGTTCCCAATTGCCACTGACACTGCGGAGAGCGGAACAGGTGAAGTGCAATGCAGACTCTGATTCATACAGACAGAAGTGGGAGTGCAACCACAAATAAGGGGAAGTTACTACAAAACTGGAGTGAAAGTTCTAATTATAAATCTGCCTAGAATAGACAATCACATCTCAGGTATGTTACCATTATCACCAGCTCCAGGCATATGCATAAGTTCAATGTTCGCTTTATTCCTCTCAAACATTCAGCTATTGTAATCAGCTCAATCCATGTTTGTGCAGTTGAGGGATCGGCTTTGTAAGCTAATAGGTAAAGGGGGCATATAGGTTGTCTTAAGCACCTACAGTCAATAAATGTCAACCAAACTGATTATCAGTGATCATTTTGTGCGACTAGCAACCAGCGAGCAATGTACAGCCAGTCTCGTTGCTACAGTCACACAAAATGATCACTTGCTTGGCTACAGCTTTTATAGAAAAGTAGCTGTCACTAGTAGCCAGTCTTTTAGTCATCCAGTATGGGGAATTGCCAATTGGTGTAGTGGGGCTGGTTTTAAAGTCACCTGAAATTAAGTTTTTGAGAGTTGTCTCACTTCATTATACTGCAATGGTGGGGGATCACTGGAGTTTGGGTGTTACCTTATAGGAAATTTGACAGATAAAACAGTTTCTACATAAGTATTTCTGTTCTGCATTTTTTTATTCAGCAGCTCGATTGCCTGAGAGTTTAAATAGAAGCAACTATCACACCATGGAAGCAAACACTTCTTATTTCTGCTGTACACCTACGACAACTAGAAAGTAGCAGCAGACTGAAGAGCTGTGGAAATAGAAGGGGGAGTAATGTAAATGTAGTCTAGGGTTATAACTATACTCCTTTTATTAAAGTACATTGGTTTCCTTCTTACCTATTTTATTATTTATTTACTTGTAAAGCACCAACATATTATGCAGAGCTTTGCAAAGTCCATAGTCATATCACTAAATGTCCCGAAAAAGGTGCTCACAATCAACCGTAGTCATATGTCATTAACACTGTCTAAGGCCAATTTTAAGTGAAAGCCAATTGATTTAAAGCAGGAGTTAACTGAACTGAAAAAAAAAAAGAAAAAAACTCACTCACCTTTACCTTTACAGATTCGACGATCCATCAGGTGGTTTCCTGGATTGGGTCCCATGTCATCCCTGAAACCTCCTTTGTCCTGACGCGGAGGATGTGTCAGGCGCCTCCATCTTCTTTGGCCATCTTCCTCCTTCATTTGTCATCCGATCTTTCACTGTAGAGGCACGAGATCACTGTGCATGCAAGATCTGCATTTTTTTTCCCGTTGAAAAAAAGGCTCCCTCTGCCCATGCCCAATCTCAGGCATGCGCAGAAGGAGCAGCCAGAAGCCTCCTGGGATGCGTGATGTATGTATCCCAGTAGGCTCTGCGCTCCCATTCAGAAAGAGGGAGGCTTTATTTTTTTTTGTTTTTGTTGTCTACCCTCTTATGTAAGGTAAAAATTTTAGATCCGCTTTAACTGTATGTTTTTGTGATATGAGAGGAAAGCCACACTAACACCGGGAGAACATACAAACTCTTTGCAGATAGTGTCCTGGCCAAAATTCTAACCTGTGCTAACCACTGTGCCATGAGAGGGGTTATTAGAGCCCTGAAAGGGTATAGGGCTTATACTCTGGGCTAGTTTCTTGTTCCTAGCAGGAATGCAGCTCTCAAATTGGAGGCATTCCATGTTGTAAGCTTTTAGTTTCAATGTATAGGGCAGCGGTCCCCAACCTGTGGTCTGTGAAATTCCGAGAAAATGTTGGATGTCTGTCCGCGGCTCTGGCCAGTGCACCCCCCAGTGGGGTCAGGAGAAGGACCACACTTGGGGGGTAACACCGGCCAGAGCCATGGACCATGTCTCCCGATTGCATCGCAGGCTCAGGGCGGTGGGCGGGTTGTGTCTCTAGAATTGTCACAGCCTGCAATGGGAGAGTGGGCGAGTTCTGGCATCATGACGTCACTCTGGGGGAATTTTCTTCCCCTTTGAGGGACACACGGCTCCCCACGCATGTGTGGTCCGTAGTCTGTAAGTTTAGTGGTCCGTGACGTCCAAAAGGTTGTGGACCACTGGCATAGGGGATCTCCAGCAATGTTTCAAGCTGGCCAGCCTCCCAAGAATCTAACGGCATACATCTGCAAATACATGTGGAAGCCATACTACTCCATCCAGAAGCCTCTGATAAGTGTATTCCCGAAATCTAAGATATCTGAATTTCCAACTCAGTGTGCTGGGGACCCCCCTATGTATTATTTTTTTATATTACCATGCCCATGTGTACCTTTTTATTTTTAGTATTTTTTTAATATTATCTGACCATTTACATTTTTTTAAATCTGATGTGGTGCACACATAAATTTGAAGACTTAAGCTGCTTTTTAAAGTTGATGCGTGGACCTGGTAAACATGGATCTGAGGGATAACTGATGGGCCAAATTCTAATGGCTATTGGAAACTGAGTCAGAACATCTCAATAATGGTGGTTCTTGTATAAGATGTTTCTGATATGCAGTGACAATTCCAGAAAATATTCCGTGATAAATAAATATAAGGTGCAGACCTCAAAAGCACAACATTTCAGCTCCCTGCACCCTGTCATTCTGTCATTTGGGACCCTAGACAATTGCCCAGCCTTCCTCCACAAAAAGTAGCCCCTGCAGTAGTTAGTACCTACCAAAAGTGGTCCAAGGAAGGGCAACTGATGAACCAGGGGCAAAGATATGGGTGCCCAGGGCTTACTAATGCAATGGGGGAAGGGGGGTCAGAGAAATATGTGGTTGGATCCCACAGAAAATTTGCTGTAACATTCTGTTTCACAGCAGTGAAGAAAACAGTATTTTATAACAATCAGAATTGCAGTATTTTCGAGTAAATGTCCCTCCATTTACATTCATTAACTTGATCACCCAATGCAGAAAACAGGAAATATGTTACAGCTAGAATATTTAATAAAGATGTACATGTCCTGTAATATCTCACCGCATGCAGGAGAGGTTGTGGGAAAACATAATAAGTATGTTATGGGTGTATTATGTACATTCCGACATGGCCTGTCATATTGCTCCACCATTCAGCGGTAAATCTTTAAAATCCGCCTTGCCATGTTTCTTCTTAGAATCCTGCTGGAGGGCACAAACTTTTACCTTAACGTCATGACACCTTGACAGCTGCAGCCTCTGGATTTACAAGTGCTGCTGTTCAGGGATTGACATATTTTATTGGAGTTGTGGCAAATGTTCTGCAGTTGGCAATCCTCTGTATTTTTGTTCAAATGTTAAAGTATTACAGCATGATTGCATAATGCAGAGTTAGAAGAAACAACATAGATAAGAAATTCTTTTAGAAGAATTTCTCAGAGAAAATGATGGACAGCATACCAAGCAACATTGTAGGAAGACTTGCATCAGATGAAGAATTTTCCTGGGGGGGGCCACTGAAAGTCATGAGATTCACTAGCAAGGTGATTGATGATTACTTGTCACTGTGTGCTTTGATGTGATGATCCTCTGATGGAGCAGAGGTCAGACAACTTTACAGGGAGCAAAGAAAAATTGAGATGTTTCATTTAACACTTTAAAGTGTATCTAAATGCAAGAATAAAAATATATTATAGATTACCAGGCCATACCTATGAGGTGCATCTAATAAATATCGAGACTACAGCTTGTTTTTTCTATTTCCTTGCAGAGATCTGCTAAGTCAAAGCTAGAGCTCTCCAATTGACATGAAGCATAGGTTTTGCAGATTGGAAATCTACAGCTGTAACTCTGCAGACCTTTGCGGAGAGACTGCAGCTTCCTTGCAGGGAGCAGGGATCCTACAGAAAGTGAAGTGTGTTTCCATACCCTTTTCCCCCCAAATGCAGAGTTCCAGGGCCTCTAGCGTACCTGTCAAAATGATAATATGAAAGCTGTCCTTGCCTCCTTGTTTCTAAAGGTGCAGGCTCTGAAATTGTTCTTATAATTCCCTGACTACTTAGAGGGTCACTGATATGCTTGTTCCGGGGCAGTGACTCACTCAAGTAAATAAATTAGGACCAGGATAACAGCCCTGGAGCATGGATCCTTAAAAAAATAAGGCTTGGACGTTCTCATATTTTTTGACAGGTAGACTTACAAGCATTTTCATCCTTGATGAGATACATTTTAAGACTAAGGCACTATTTTTTAAAGCCAGCAATGATGATTTGGTTAGCAATCAGTATTGTAAAGTTCTGGAAATGTAGGAGGTAAGAATCTGCAGTTAAATTTGCTAAATTTAGCATGGCAGCATGAGGTCCCATGTTCAAATCTCGGCCAGGACACTATCTGCATGGAGTTTGCAGGTTCTCCCCGTGTTTGCATGCATTTCCTCCAGCTACTCTGATTTCCTACCACATTACAAAAACATGCAGTTAGGTTAATTGGCTTCCCCCCAAAATTGCCCTAATTTGTTGGCGCTAAATAAATACTGTGTAATAATAAATATTTATGTGATATTCATTATATGTGGTATATAGATATTATTATATGTGGTATATAGATTACCTGGATGGGGATTTTTTTTTCTTCTCCAAAAATACTTTCACTTTGAAACTTTTCCTCTTTCAGATATGTAATTCTGTTATGATGGTTTTTTATGTGCATTATTCTCCAAAAATGTATTTTTATAGCTACCGCTTTCCAGAGAAAGGATCGGTTTCTGAGAGCGTGATCCACAGTGTCACAATATTTCTTTCTGCGGCAGACAGGTAATATTTTAGCAAATTTTATACCCAGCACAGGACAAATTAATTTCAATTATAGCAAATAAACAAAATATTCACCCCTAGTCCAACTCCCCTCCATATATTTTTTTTTATTTCTGTATACCTACCTGTTTTGCAGGTCCAGATATGTGATACTTTGGAACCTTTTATTCACCTCCTTTAGTCCTAAATGTACTTACACAATGACCTGGAGTCTCTAAATCCCTGACATGTTCAGTTTACAGAAAATATGTTTAATGAATGGCCCCTACAGCCCTTATGGGACTTTTGGCTGTTTGAAGCATGGCTGGTATGTTTGGTCATGTTTTGATATTACCCTATTTAATGTACATCTCTGCGTAATATGTTGGCACTATTAAAATACTGTTTATTATTATTAATAATATTTGGTAAATCTGTTCTGTTGGATAAAACACAATTTCCCAACTTTTGGGGTGGGGACAAAGGTGGACAATTTAGGGTAGTAAGGAAAAGGGTTCAAGGCCTACAAGATCCAACCTTCCTCTTCCATTTTTTTCCTTTCACATCCTATATTGTCACAGCTTTATTAGCAGTAAATACCTTGCAATCATCCAAAATAATGTCTGAATATGCCATCATTTGAAGGTGGTTATTGGGATGGCCCCTCTGATCTTTTGTTTAGGATAAGCTATTCCATATTTTAGGATTGGGGTTCACGCGGCTCTACTTCGACTGATATTTGTTGAGTTTGGGGTTATTTTTTGTTAAAGTTTACTGATGTTATTATTATTATACAGTATTTATATAGCGCCATCATATTACGCAGCGCTGTACAAAGTTCATAGTCGTGTCACTAACTGTCCCTCAAAGGAGCTCACAATCAAATGTCCCTACTATAGTCATATGTGGTTATTGTAGTCAATTTAGAAGGAAGCCTATTAAACTGACTGCATGTTTTTGGGATGTGGGAGGAAACCGGAGTACCCGGAGGAAACCCATGCAGACACGGGGAGAACCTGCAAACTCCATGCAGATAGTGTCCTGGCTGGGATTCAAACCTAGGACCTAGCACTGCAAAGGCCGGAGTGCTAACCCCTGAGCCACCGTGCTGGTTGATCATTTTCCATCAAGAAAGCTGTAGCTTTGCCATTACAAAGCAAATGGATGTTTCCATGTCTGTATTCTACCAGGATGGAACAGGGTATCTATTTGTACAATGGATATAAAAAGAATCACTCTTTTTTTTGCTTAAAAATCTGAAATAAAGACACATTTAAACAATATTTATTTTAGCTGTATTTACTCAATGCAACTGATAACATCTAAGTAAAAGATATACAGGCAGTAAAAGATATCCAAGTCTGCTGGATCACCCAGCTTCACTGATGAAAGTGTATCCTCCCCAGCCTTGGAGAGCTTTAATAAATCAGGGCCAATGTCTTGCCATCCTTACTTGATTTCTTGCTTTCAGTAGCTTGGTAATACTCCAGGAATATTTGTTTTTATGCTGAACTAATAAAACTGATTACAATTATTTAACTTGGTGTGCAATGGAGAAAGTGAAAGAGTATTTTTAGGAGGGGGGTAATCCTTTATCAATCAGAGTTTCTTTTTGTAAACTGTTTTCAATTTGTAGGCTGGTTTCTGTCCTTGGGGCCAGTCACAGCAGTTCAGTGCATTACAATGCATTGCTGCATTCATGCTAATGTACTGTGTTTGTTCTGTAAAAATATGTTAAGTAATTCTCTGCAGCCCCTTCATTTTGATTAGGCATTGATGCAGCACAATTTATTAAAAAGGCCCCTGTACCTTTTTAACACATCTAACTGTGAGCATTTGCAAGGTGTATTGAAGTGCCATTAATAAGAATTTACCAGCAATATACTTATGATTGCAGTACTGCACGTTACTATATAAAACATGACACAGGCAGGTGAAGCCAACCTATAGATTTCTGAAATTGGACAGGAAGCTTTTATTAATATATCCAGTGTTTTTATAGCGCCGACATATTATGCAGCACTGTACAAAGTCTATAGTCATGCCACTAGCTGTACCACAAAGGAGCTCACAATCTAATGTCCCTACCATAGTCATATGTCATTACCACAGGCTAGGGTCAATTTTCGGGGGAGTCAATTAGTTTAACTGAATGTTTTTGGAATGTGGAGGGAAACCAGAGTACCAGGACGAAAACCTGCAAACTCCATGCAGATAGTGTCCTGGCCGAGATTCAAACCTGGGACCTAGGGCTGCAAAGGCCAGAGTGTTAACCACTAAGCCACCGTGCTGCCCACAAGCTTTTGCAAATAGTTGTTCAATCTGTGACTAGATTTATTTATTTTTTGCTTTTGTAAATATCTATTCATTTTATAACCTGATCTTTTTTTTTGCCTGCTCTTCTATTTTTTTTTTTTTTTTTTTTTTTTTTACAAGCCCTCTGAGACATAAAACTGATAACGGGCGCCAACAGAAACCATAATAAACAACATTATCTCACAAAACCGATGTCTTTCACTGTTAAAATGCTGATTGTAATTACGTGTTTTAATTTGCTGCCTTGCTTGTCTACTGCACATAATGAACAGTTTGGAGAGGTGAAGCTGTGTCCACACGCAGGGACTGGTACACCTTCCCTCCTGAGTCAGACTATGTTCCGGTTTTTATGTACAGGGACAGCAGTTGCATGGCATATGATATAATTGTTAGACGAATGATGATTATGCTGTCATATGTAATCATTATTTCAGCTCATAAAGTCAGCACTGTAGTAGCTGACACTTCCATTCCTAAAAACAGACATTTAAAGAAGCTTAATTTTTAGATTTGGGGTGTTGTTTTAAAGGGGGAGGCTTAAAGTGTATCAAAACCCAAGAAGAAAAATGTAATATATTGCAGCATACCAGTTGTGTGGTGTCTACATTAGCTTTCTTTTTTTTAAATAAGTACATATTTTGCTTATTTTCTGAAATCTCTAAATGTGATATAACATCATTACCAAACTTTGAAATGAAAATTGCAGTAAAGGATAAGTGTGACTGTAAAATGGAACTGCATGGACTCTGTTTATTCATTGGACACTGTAGGAGAACACCTGGCCTAACGTAATGAGAATACTTTATGAATGTAAGGGAGTTGGCACTGACTCCAGAGAGGTCAGGGGTACAGAGATGGTCAAGACTGTGAAAGAAGACCATGAACTTTTGGAACCTGTAAAATGTTGAGATCCTGTCCCAGAAAGACACAGAAAGTACATTGGAGTAGGCATGTCAAGGGGAAAGTGTAAGCCAATAGTTTGAAAGACCAATTATTGCAACAGTGAGAGGCCAATTGTGGAGCAGTATCTGCAAATCTTGCCCTTCTGTGGTATAATTGTCATTAGAAAGGCTTTACCTCTGCTCCATGGCCATTTCCCCATTGGCCATGGGTTACATTACTGTAAGGCATTAGATACAAGAAATTCCCTTGTCACTTCCTGCCATCTGAACAATAAGGCTTGTCTAAGCTAAGCTGTCTTAAAAAAAAACTAGAAAATCGGAAATAAACCCAAAACTAACCCACAACAATGTAATCACACTTTCCTTCAATCCCACAGATCAGTCTATCCATCTGGAGGTTTCTTCCAACTGGTCCCACGTCGTGCCGGTATCTGTCTTCAGCCCGGCGGAGAGGGAGCGTCAGGCGCCACCATCTTCTCCTCTCTTCTTCCAGGTCCTTCTTCCTGCTTTACCTGCGCAGGCGCAAGATCGAGTGACGTAGATTAGGAACATTGTTTTTGCTAGTGATGAAAAGGCTCCTTCTGCGCATGCCTGAGATGCTTGAGCATGCGCAGAAGGAGCAGCCAAGAGCCTCCCGGGATAAGTCTACCCTTTTTATGTCAAATTCTGAGTTTAGGTACGCTTTAATTTGCCTTACCCGATGGTAAAAAATACAAGAAGACTTTTAATGGTTCAAATCAGGATAGCAGCAGGGGTGAAACCATAGCTCCCTTCTTACTTAAAGAGAAACTTAGCCACCCTTGGGTAAACAGTGTGCTGTTTGCAGGATCAGCAGGTGAAAGGGGGAAAAAGCCAGAAAAGTAAAAAAAAAAATAATGCAGCCACTGGAAAATGGCAATATTTTAAGGTATAAGAATGACGAGGGTCTTTTTACCAGATGGTCAAGTGGCAATATGGCCACCATTGCCTAAATGGCAAGGAGGCCATCTGAGATCATTTTTTGTTCTCTTGTGGGCACTCATATTTAACGTAATGAAGGCGAAACGATTAGCTCAGTTCCTGATATACAGTGACAGTTTTAGATTTTTAGGATCTGCCCCTGGGGAATTTTTGCCTCTGGAAGTTTCCTTGATGGATGAAGTGAAAGTGAAATCTCTTGATTGTGATTCCTTTTCTGAGAGTGCATGGGCATGACAGTGCCACTCTCTGCACTTGTACAATGTGAATAAAAGGTACAATGGTGACTTCCCCTACACACTGTATGTGGGGCAGACTCTTGGGAGCCAATACAGCACCATTGTTCTGCTGGAACAGACCAATGTATTCACATGTAGATTGACAGGGAGGGGTGGAGTACTGCAGGCCAACACATAGCACTGACATTACTGGTTGTCATTTCAATGCAAGTAAAATGTTGCCGCCAATACAGGAAGCTATCGAAATGTAATTCTTCAACATTTATAAAGTGATAAATTATAGGGAGATATGTATTGGGTACAGAGATGCAATATATTAAAGGTGTGCTGAATCTGGTAAACCCGTACCTGCAGAATCCTGAGGACTGGGTTTGGATCAACTATTTAATGTACAGCGCTTCATAACATGTTGGCGCTATGTAATAAATAATAATAACTAAAATGTCCTGCTGTAATCAGGAAGTGCCAGGATGGCCAATAAAACTGGAGACTTTACTAACCTTTTTGGAAATCTTTTTTTTTCCTCCATCACTAAATCAAATTAAAATTCAGTGGTGGATATCCCTAATTTCAGGTCATGTGAACTCCTTCTTGTGTCCCGCTGGTGACACAGAACCCTGAAGCCCCTAAAAAAAGTAATTATTCTTTTAGCAGAAAGTCTCAGCATCAGCGCTATTCACACAAGAATTTCCTTACTAAGCAGAAGTAATATTTTCATTAATAAAGTATAATGACACCCACAGAAAGGGCACAACACTGAACAAACAAGGTGATGACTCTCACTCCAGCCCTTCGACCTATATACGTCATCACTTTCATTCCATTATATCATCTCGGAACAAATGTGCATTTATATTTCTTTACCCCATCACCTCTGTATAAGCCTGGCTCTAACCACAGTCAATTTTTTCTTTGTTTTGGATAGTATTGGATAAGACGAGAATGGGATCGGAACTTGTCATGAGATGATTTTAAGACTTTAAAATAATACATAAATTAATTCTATTATATATAATATCCTACACATAATGCATAATAAATACATATATAAATAATGTTTGTACAGTTGCCCTATATTGGGTTTTCCTTACCTTCCTGAGCACTGTCGACCTGTTCTTATGTTTACCTTCAGTCCCGATCTACCAATTTTCATTTGGTGGTCCCACTTAAAGCGCAACTGTCGGAAAAAAAAAAGACAATCCTTCCTTTAATTTAACAAAGCCCCTGTTCCTTCTACGCCTGGTCCTGATTCTGTTCTGTGACATTCTGGAACCACGGGAAGCACCGTGCGCTGCCATTTTCCTAGTTTTTCTGCCTACGTCACCCGATCTTATAGTGCACGGGAGCAAGATCAGGTGACGTAGCCCACTGTAAATGGGGAGAAAAAAGTGCTGATCTCACTGCGCATGCTATTTTTTGCCTTGCATGAAATCGTGCGGGCATGTGCAGAAGGAGCAGCCCAAAACCTCCTGGAATACGGGACATATGTATCCTAGGAGGCTCTGTGCTTCCATTCAGTCTTTACTGCTACAGCCAATGCGCCACCATCTTCTTTCTTCTTCTGTCTATGTCAGGGGTCAGCAAGCTTTTTTGGTTACTAGGCCATTTTAGGAGATCAAGAAGGCACACTAGGCTGGACTCTCTCTCGAGTCCCACGCTGATGGCTCCGTCCTCCACCAGGAACGCCCTTGAAGGGAAATCCCTCTCCTCCGCAATGCATACAGAGGAGAGGGAATGTCCCCTTACCCCTGCATGCGGGTCCAGGAGCCGTGGGTTACCGACCCCTGCCAACCGGATCAACCAGGGGGGCCTTAGGCCAGAACGAACTACTGGCTAGGCCGTATCTGGCCTACAGGCCGGAGTTTGCTGTTCCCTGGTCTATGTCACCTGATCACACACTGCGCAGGAGAAAGATCGGGTGAAGTAGCCCCGTGTAAATGGGGAAAAAAAAAGAGTGACAATTTCACCACGCATGCATGAGATTGGATCTTTTTTTCCCATTGCAAGATTAAGATCATGTGCAGAAGCCTGAAGCCTTTCTGGGATACATGATATATAGTCTTCACCACCTCTGCGGTAAAGGCAGAAGGGGAGGGGGTTCCCCCATTTTTTTTCTCTAAAACTTATTTAGAGGGAAAAAGAGAAGATCAATTATTTTGTATATAATATGTGTTCTCCCTGTGTCTACGTGGGTTTCCTCCGGGTACTCCAGTTTCCTCCCACATTCCAAAAACATGCAGTGAGGTTAATTGGCTTCCCCACAAAATTCACCTTAGACTGCGATAATTACATATTATACATTAGATTGTGAGCCCCCTTGAGAGACAGTTAGTGATATGACTATGGACTTTGTAAAGTGCTGTGTAATATGTTGGAGCTATATAAATATTGTGTAATGATAATAATAATAATAATGATAGGTCCGCTTTAAGGCCTAACAAACTTTCTTCCAAAAATGGTTGACCATGTTCACTACAACTATGTACTCTGAGCAGTCATATGTACGACTTTCCTATATGAATGAATGTGGAGGTGGCGTCCGTGTGCAGCTGTAGGTAAGCATAAAGCAGGGGACACATGCTCAATGATTATCAAACGATATTGATTGTTTTCACAATCAATTTTTCAGTTGAATGAGCAAGAGTTGTACAGACAGTGCTTTTCTGTCCTATGAAGAGTGAAGTGGATGGAACACCTTGGGTGCAGGGAGCTGGAATGCTGCGCATTTGGGGCCCACACTTGATATTTGTTTATGGCCCTATTTTATCTAAAACCATTCCTACCTGTCACACTGGCTTCTACTGGAGATTACAGGTGTCTGTTTACACATTACACAGACGTGAGTCACTGTTGTCACTATCAAAAAATCTGCCTTGTGAAATGCCATGCAACATCGCCGGAGGGCATCAATACCGAAAGTGACTGCAAAGAGGGTGCAGGAGGACTTTCAGGATGTAACATTAGATAAAAGATAGGCTAAAAGTATTTTTTTAATAATAATAATAATAATAATAATAATAATGCATTTGTTAATAACACATATAGCTCACTAAACGGTATTGATTTTGGGTTTCCAAACTTGGGATGATTTGGAAGGAGCAGTATATAGGACGGTGAACTTTTTGCATTAAACTGTTTACATTGGTTAGTTCACCCTACAATCTGGACACGCTTCAATGAATGTCAGGCTTTTGCAGTTTGCAGCCCATAGCCTGAGAAGTTTTACTTTTTTTTCTACAAAATGTGGCAAAACAGAAAATCAGTAAAAATCGATTTATGTTACTGAATAAGTAATTTGTCATTCCTCAGTAAATAATTTACAGAAGTTTCCATGCCAGGCTGTCGGCTGCCCTGAGTTCTCCTCTGTATTGTGACTATTTGTAGGAAGTAATGTAAATTATTTATTTTGCAGGTACAACACAATGGCCAAAAGCAGGGAAATTCTGCATGAAGTTATCTGTGTCAGGTAATTTCCTGACAACTGGGAAATTACCTGTAAAAACTACAAAAATTCTCACTATTGGGTAAAGTGTGGATTGAACTCACAAGACCGAATGCTACATATTTGTGTAGGATACTATTATTATAAGGCTGCCAAATGAAACACAAGCCAAAAATAGTGGAGAGGGGAACACCCACACAGCCGCAACTTGATAAAACCTGGCAGGAACAGCAAGATTTTGATTAATAATTTGGTTAAGATTACACTGACATATATAAGGGGGAGAGGGGGATTTTAAACCTAGACTGTGGGTGGGTAGGTTTAGGGTCACCACAAAATTATTATCAAGTATTTATATAGTGCCAACATCTTACGCAGCGCTGTACAAAGTCCATATTCATGTCACTAGCTGTCTGTCAAAGGGGCTCACAATCTAATGTCCCTACCATAGTCATACGTCATTAATACAGTCTAAGGTCAATTTGAGGGAAGCCAATTAACCTAACTGCATGTTTTTAGAATGTGGGAGGAAACCTGCAAACTCCATGCAGATTCAAGCTCCATCCAAACAAGCTGAAAGCACTAACCTCTAGTCACACATGGGGTAGTTAAAAAGTAAAAAAATAAAGCCTTACCTGGTCCCATCGGCGTCCTCCGGCATCCTCTGGTGGCATCCTCTTCCTCGATCTTTCCCCCAGCGAGTGCGTTGACGTTCACCGTGAGTTCCCGGTGAGGTCGGCGGGATATTCAAATTATTCTGTACAGCATTCAATACAAAATAACCTCTATTGAATGCAATACACTGAATTTTTATCTCTAAAAGCAGTACATTGTATTTCATGAAAATTTACAGTATAATATAATAGTATGAGTATATTAAAGTTTGAAACACAAAAACATGTCAAAGTTTATTATTACATTTATTATTAAATTACATTTTTTTTACATTTATTTAATTTAATATTTTGACATGATTTTGTGTTTCAAACTTTATTACTCATACTATTATATTATACTGTAAAATAAAATTTCATGAAAACAATGTACCGCTTTTAGACATATAAATCCGGACAGACATGAACCGCCCTGGAGATTAATAAAACATAACAATTGCAAACATTTGTCCAAATTTTTCTATGGACCACCAAAATTTTCTTGTTGACCAACAAATGGTCCACGGACCACCGGTTGGAGACAGCTGCTTTAGATTATATGGATAGTCAGATCATATGGGACGATTACATTAAATGCCATCAGTATGCGTTACGGGAAGAAGTCAGACCAGTAGAGGCAGTGTGATTTGAATGATTGATTGTCAAAGTGATAGGGCATCACCTTCAACTAAAAAAATGTAACTTGTAAAAACAGCCTGAAGTCAGGGCCCACTCACACCACAACAATGTCACTTCAGTTTGTGCTTTCCTCCATTAGCACCTTGCATAGACAGCTAATTCATTTTCAATAAATTGTGAATGCACCACAATGCACAAAAATTTCTGAGAGATGGGGGTTTGTTTAGAGGTATATGTATTATGGAAATCAAGGATAAACTGTAAATGATAGGTTGCAAAGATTGGGAGGAGAAGAGGGAGTTGGAAAAGATTTTAAAGCGTACCTAAACTCAGAATTTTCACTTTACATAAAAGGGTAGAGAACCTTTTTTAAAGGTAAGTGTGTTTTTGTTTTGTTTTTTTATTTTCGAGTATAGTTCCTCTGGGTGGTCCAAGTAAGTGGATCTGCTTATATTTAGAACACTCCAATGCACCAAGAATGTGCATGTGTACTTTGCACAGGTGTTCTGCACCACACTATGTATATCTGTTGTTTTTGTTTAATAAACAATGGCAACACACAGTATTATGCAATGACGCATTGGGCCTGATTTATTAAAGCTCTCCAGGGCTGGAGAGGATACACTTTCAACAGTGAAGCTGGGTGATCCAGCAACACTGGAATGGATTTCTTCAAAGTCATTTGGTATTTGCTAGCAAATGTTTTGAATCCTGGACCAGATCCATCCCAGGTTTGCTGGATCACCCAGCTTCACTGATGAAAGTGTATCCTCTCCAGTCTTGGAGAACTTTAATAAATAAGGCCTATTGTGTTAAATAGTGTGTTGACATGCATTGTCCACTGTTTGATTTGATGGCTGTTTTAGGGCTTACAGATATTAATGTCAGTGCATATGAAATGAAAATGCAAATGAATGAGTGTTGATACCATATGTAAAAATGCATGAAAACACTGACAGAAAGGTGTTAATGTACCCCGATAATGTCTTCGCTTTGCAGTAATGTGCTTACCATGGCTGCAGTGCCATTCATTTTGATTGGCACCCCCTTTTATCAATAATATTATATAACAGAATTTATATAGTGCCAACATATTACGCAGCGCTGTACATTAATTAGAAGTTGCAAATGACAGACAGACACAGGAGGAGGCGAGGACCCTGCCCTGAAAAGCTTACACCCTTATATTAATATTACCATAGTTTTTCTTGTTTATTAGGATGCTTCCTCATTGCAGAACTGCACAATAACAGTGTGCAGAAAACAACATATTGGGACGGATTTATTAAAGCTCCCTAAGGCTGGAGAGGATACACTTTCATCCGTGAAGCTGGGTGATGAGCTATTTGTTAGCAAATGTTTTCAATCCTGGACCAGATCTATTCCAGGTTTGCTAAATTACCCAGCTTCACTGAAGAAAGTGTATCCTCTCCAGCCTTTGAGAGCTTTATTAAATCAGGCCGATAGTCTGAATAGGTTCTAAATCACAATTCACATCTTAAATCCCTTTATTTATACAGAGGTCCTATGGAAATCATAGGCTGGAAGAACATAACAGAGTGAAGTATTTTAAAACGAGGGATGGTAATGGTAATATAATATTAATGAGGAATTGAAGGACATGTTACCTGTACTCCACTTATACAAGCACAGTATGCTTTACAGAAACAGGAACACTTTAACCCTAAAGGGTTACATAGGAAGTTCGTAGGAGCTTGTTAGCATGCGGTGTCACCTGGATGCGTGTGAAATGGGTACGCTAGAAACACACTATGTGGTTCTGTATAGGTATGACTGGCTTGGTATAAAATAACATACACACTGCCTCTTGCGGTCCTCGTTCACCGCCTACTCACAGTGTGAATTTCCAGCTGTAGGTGCCTTATATGAGATATACACAACAGGGTGGCTCTCTGCCAGATACTGCTTTCTATGGAGTCCCTATGTGCCAAATGATAACTCACTGGGTTTACTAGTAAAAAATCCCTACCTTTATCTGTTGGCAGAAACCATAAGTAAAGAAAAGGTTTACTATACCAGTAGTCGCCAACCAGTGGTCCACAAGAAAATTTGGGTGGTCCGTGGCTCTGGCCTGTGCGCACCAGCCAGAACCACGGACCATGTCCCCCATATGGATTGCAGGCTCAGGGCGGTGGGCGGGTTGTGTCTCTGGACTGAGCCTACGATGTGAGAGCAGCCGGTTTCTGGCATCATGACGTCACTTTGGGGGAGTTTATTCCCCTTTGAGTCACACACAGCTCCCGGTCCGGAGTCCGTGAAATTAGTGGTCCGTGACGTCCAAAAGGATGGCGACCATACTACAGGATCTCTGTAATCTGACCACATATGCAACAAATGAATTAATTTGTTTCATCAAAAATTTACATCATTATAAGGTTGGATTTGCAATTGTGCACAGGCATCTTTTCATGCAAGTTGGCCTATGTGCATTTTGTGGGTAGGGGGCATCCCATTCCTTTCTAAAGGGTCCCCCGTGCATGTCAGAGCATTAACAAGACAAGGGTTCTATTAATAAAACAGGGAATCGGACATTCCAATAAAAACATTTCCGCTTGGGAATCTTCCAGGTCCATGTGTTTTAATGTCAGTAATTGAGTCCCACCAGGGAATGTTTGACGGAATGTCAGATTCCCTGTTTTATAAACACAGGAGCAGTAATAAGTTGTTGGCAAAAAAATGTTTCATTTTACTTTTTTGTGTTTTGAACTATAAAGGTTCGTGGGAAACAGAAAAGTTGATGCAATATGTGATAAAAACACACAGAGGTGTGAATAGGCCCTAAAAGTAGAACTAAACTTAAATGTGAAAAAAAATTATGAGCAAGCAGGTTCATTATTACAAAAAGGCCGCGTAATTTCCTTTTGAAATAAAAAAAATACTACCTTGTTCACAAGCTTTTTTTCACTCCTATTGTGTGCTACTTCCCCCCCTTCTTAGATTGTAAGCTCTTTGGGGCAGGGTCCTCTCCTCCTCCTGTGCCACTGTCTGTATCTGTCTGTCATTTGCAACCTCCATTTAATGTACAGCGCTGAGTAATATGTTGAGTAATATTAATATTATTAATATTAATGTACACTGAGCACAACCATGCCGGGTAGCCAGGAATACCCCTGGCTGCTGGGAATGAATGAACTTTCCATGTGCATGCCCTGGAGCTTCATCATTCTAGCCTGGTCAACCAAGATGAGTGAAGATCCAAAACCTAAAAAAGTACAAGATAAAGATCTTGGCACCTGTGACAAAACAAGAGTGTTATTTAAAATAAAATTGCAATCGGGCAGGTACATTATTTTATTGCTTGTCCCTTTTGCAATAAACAACCTGCCTGTTTGCAATTTTTTTCCATTTAAATTTATTTCTACTTTAAAAAGTATTGGGCCACAAAAATTGGATTTAGGAATGTTTCATCTTGCTTGAATACTTAATATTCTGTACACTCACTATAACAATTTCCAATGTTCCCTACTGCTCCTCAATATGGATCATTGAATTCTAAGCGGTTACGTTAGCCTAGTGCACTTTGAACATTTTATTCTTCTTTTTGCAGCTTAATGGGCCCAGGATGGTCTGTTTAACCATCGATTGACCCAGATTTATTTCTCTTGCTGATTTCAGTGTTGGAGAAAATTAAAAAAAAAAGCAGTTTGTAAATTCATAGTGAGAACGAGATGTATTTGAACATTTTATTATGTGTGTTGTGAACAGGAAAGGCTCAGCGTTCCCCACTGCAGACATGTAGGAGGATTGTGAATGTGATTCTAGGGGAAGCGGGGGATGGAGGAGGTAGAAGCTCAGTCGGAAACATTTATTTAAGAATGAACAGGATGACTGTACTATGTATGTGTCTATATATATATATATATATAATCATTTTTTAAAAAGATACTTTGAAGATACTTAGATTGCTAGATGATGGGCAGAGCTAACAAAAGGCATAGGGATAGATTAGGGTCCATGGACCCTGGGCACCATGCTAACTTGTTCTTTAGGTCTCATGCTCATTACTGCACTGATTCAACATCCAGCCCACGTATCAAGGCACATATTATGCATTTGTACAGTGGGTTGCTATTTTTTCCTAATTGCACCCTATATTTACCTTACCAATGCACACAAGGCAAACCACATTGTGCATTGTGGTGAACTGCACTTTCAAAAGTGAAGCATTTATCACATTTCTTTGAGGATTGCGTTGGGCTGCCCATTAAAAACACTGGACTACTAAATGCAACTTTAGTGAAATGCTATGCATGACTGTGTGTATGCGTGGGAATAGTCCTTACTTTTGAGTCTTCTGTGCCTTCTGTTTATAGTTTTTCACAGAACCCAAAAGTTTTTATAACAACTACTGCTCATGTCGGCAACAGGTTTCATGGACGGTCAACCCATTTCTGCTTTTTCTGTGTTTATTATTAGGAACGGTTACAATAATGAACGCAGGAATGCAAATCATATTCATTAGTTCACTCCATTGCATCCCGAATGCACCATCGCAGCTCAGTGCAGCACAATACACGACCATGCATTGTTGTGTACCACACTTTCAAAAGCAAAGCTCTTGTTTTGGGGGATTGGCATTTCGTTCTTTTCAGTTCTATCTTTTTTTGTGTTTGGTGTTAGGGACATTTTTTAGGTGTGAAGTGATTAAAGTGCAGCAATCACTTGTTGCTCGCCATCTGTCCTTGGAGCCCTTTGTTTGCACACTGCTACTGAAAGGAAAAAAAGGTGCAAAAAACGTGCACTATGACCACGTCACAATACACCACTCACAATCACCGCAGCCCCTTATCCCCATAAAATAATTATCAAAATAGAGCGGTTGTTTTTGCCCATGCCAAAAATGTGCTAACATGGTCAGTTATTACACACCTGTATTTTAGGGCTGAGGATCTCATTTTATGTACAAAAACACCTGCCTGTGACTTGTGTCTCAATAGTTAGTCTTATTATTGCTGATACAAAGGTATTCTGAGCAAGTCTAAACTTTTTCCCCCCTAAGCCAGCTACCTTGTGAGCCTTCCTGCCTTCAACATACTATCAACTTGTACTGACACAACCAGGAACATATCCGCAGACACAATCAGGGCTGTATGGACGCAACAAGCGACATGTCTGGAGACACAATTACTACAGTACTGACACAACCAGCAACATGTTCACAAGACACAATCATTACTTTATCAACATAACCAGAAACATTTCTACAGAAATAATCAGGACTGTATGAACACAATAAGCAACATGTCTGGAGACACAATCAGTACCATACTGACACAACCAGCAACATTTTCACAAGACACAAACATTACTTCACTGACACAACCAGAAACATATTTACAGAAATAATCAGGGCTGTATAGACACCATAAGCAAAATATCTGGACACACAATTACTACCATACTGACACAACCAGCAACCTGTCTGCAGACACAATTAGCCCTGTACAGACATAACCAGCAACATGTCCACAGACACAAACAATTTGCACTGTAACCAGCACCATGGATGTGACTGGCTTCATATTCCTTTGTATTTTACTATATTAATTTTTTTTTACAACCATTTGTTTATCTAATAGACCTTTAAAGGGCCAAAAATAGCTACCAAGATTCTCCCTCTATTGACTTTACTGCTATGAGATAGATACCGGTTTGCGTCATTCTGCAGGACAGCTCATCATCAGCTAAAGTCTAATTTGTCATTATCACAGGGACATGTGTCACCTGTATTGTGTGTTTAACATACTATTCAGTGAATGGTGCAGTGAAAGGTTTTCTATTGTACACCCAACTCATGACAACAGCATGAATCACCAACACTCCAGGGTCTCCTCTCTGCATTGTGATCACACCTTGGCCCCGGGCCCCAGGCTCATCCTGTATATAAATGCAGGCCATAAAAGACAGGTGATTTCACTAATAATAATGTGAGATATTCTGACATTTCTAGAATGAGGCAGCTGTCATTGTGGTGCAGTACTATAAATCCCAGCAGATGAATTTCATTCTCAGCTAATTATTCTGTCAATATACACAATTTAGCAGTCAATACATCAAATATAAAGCTTTGTAAAGAGTCAATGCAACCAAATATTACATTTCAGGTTTTACCAGAAAAGTTAAACTACCTAAAGGTTTCTTATTTATTTGGGGCTCTGTATTGGTGGTGGGTTTCCAATTTAGTACCCTAGATGTGTCCATTATGAGGACTTATTACCACCCCTGCTGGATTTGTATTTATTTTATATTATGAAGAATGGAACAGTAACCACTAAGTTTCACCTGTGACTAAAATAACACTTTCTGGCCTCACCTGTAAATAAGAATCTATAAATAATGTTAAAAAATTTCCTCCGGTATTTTTAACACTGAATGTGAACCCGGAACAGGTCAGGGCTCAGCATTTCCAGGTTTCCAGAGTCAGAGTCAAGTGCAGGGGAGACATTAGGGGTCTAATAGATCAGGGGTCGCCAATCAGTGGTCCACAGAAAAAGGTGGACATTATTTGCAATTTTTATGTTTTATTAATAATAAAACAAAAATATTATTTAATATATTCTTATATTCTGAATGACAATTTTCACTTTAAATTGCACTAAATTATTGAATTGTACTAAAGACAGAAAAACAAGGGAGGCGCAGCGTGACGTCAGTGTAGTGTTAAGTTGTATGAGGCAACCATTGCCGAGCCGTACGCTTCAGTACGGCTCACAGTCACCCCGCTCCGCCAATACCGATTCTCATCCCATTGTTTTATTTTATTTGTTTATTTCTCAGATGTTCTTTTAGGTAAGTATGACCTTAGCTGTGTATTTTCTTTACCTGTTATATTTATTGGCATCAAAGAGTTTGACTTAGATAACTATCATTTCTTGTTTGGTCTAAGATTCCAATGAAATAAACCCATAATGAGTGAGAAAAAGCAAACAAATATTTTGCATTTCTTTAGTAATACCAAACATAATACAACTAATGATAATAGTAACAATAGTAATACTTCACTTAACCGTGAGCTGATCAATGAATCAGAACCTCCACAGTCCTTGTCAGCACCATTCGGAAGATCAATATTTTACAAATGTATTTATATTTTTTAAAAATTGATAATAATGGTCCGCAGAATTTAAAATTAATAATTTAGTGGTGCATGAGGTCCGAAAGATTGGCGACCACAGTAATATATAGAGGTAGCCAGAGGTGTCCACAGGCTTCTGTTACGGACATTTTTGTTATGTGTATATAAAAGGTCCCTTCATAGTATGCATTGCATTAAAATGCATTTTAGCCAAAACATTTTTCCTTTTGAGCACAGAAAAGTGCTGTTTGGGATCATTTACAGAGATTTACCTTCACTTCCTGTCCTGCCTACAACATTTTAGAAAACACTAAAGGCTACAAGCCCTATTTACTAAAAAAGAAAATCATTTTATGTCTGTCTGTTCCCCTACCTTATGTCTGGACAAAGCTTGTGCTAACCCAACTGGAAACAAGGGGAAATCTTGGATAACAGTAAAAACTCAACAGGAGTTCTAATACTTTTATACTCTTTAAAATAGTGTTTATCATATAGGGGTCACTGTTACCCAAAGATTCCTCCAGAGGTTGTTAGAGGTTCTATGAGCAATGGACAATTTGTGCCTCTCAGTTACCACTGACACCCGTGATCTTTTTTTCTATCTGTAATGGTGAAATTCTTCCAAATGCTAGCAATAAAAAATCCATTCCTCCCACTGAGCCCCATGCCAATGTTATGCCTGGGCTGTGGATATAGTACTTATATTAGGGTTTCCCTGAGACCTGAAAATTATTTGATAGGTTATTCCATGTTAAAAAAAGTTGAGAAAAGCTGCTCCAAAACCTAAACAAATCCTTGGGCTAATATACAATTAAACACCTGTGTTCCTATGTGTTAAGGCGTGATCTATTATGGCAGCCCATTCATTGTTAATGAGCTAGCAATGCAACTTTTTGCACCTGCAAATGGCCATGATTTTTTTTTTTAAGATAAGTGTCAAAGTTGATTGAATAACTAGGACTCCCTTCATTCAAGCAATACAGCAACTGGAGGGAAACAGATACTTCCATCTTTTGCCAACTGGCCCATTAGCATTCCTCTCTAGATTCCCCGTAAAACAAATCAAAAGGTAACTCCTTTGTCTTAGTGAGTTTCTTGAAGCCTCTGGCACTACCCTACCGAAATACTTGGAAGTATTTTGGCTATTTGCATTGAAATTCTCGTATGCCAGTCCTATGATATGTGATCCTGACTCACAGGTCCTGCTTCAATGATCATTATCCTGGTGCAAAGTCCCATCAATGAGCCTGATTTATGAAAGTTCTCCAAGGCTGGAGAGGATACACTTTCATCAGTGATCCAGCAAACCTACAATGGATCTGGTTCACACTAACAAATAGCAAATTACTTATAATGACTCCATTCCAGGTTTGCTGGATCACCCAGCTTCATGATGAAAGTGTATTCTCTCCAGCCTTGGAGAACCTAATTGAATCAGACCCAATGAATCTCTGCAATGGGTTCATCTCTGAGACCCTGAAAGTATAAACAGAAGTCCTTTGTTATGTGGACCCTTCTTTGGTTACATAGATCATGCTTATGGCTACTGCATTATTATTATTATTATTAATAAATAGGATTTATATAGTGCCAACATATTACGCAGCGCTGTACATTAAATAGGGGCATTGTACCGGATGATATTTTTCATGGTCCTTTTTTCTAGTGCAATGCACCACAAAGCTTGCTGCATGCATGGTGCTGCTTTGCAGGCTGGAATGCATTGATGGCTACCATAGTGCTATTATAAAGGATCTTGTACATGATGTAGTAATGCAGAGTAAAAATGTGCATTTAATGTTTTTATTTTTCTATTTAAAGGTTTTCCTATCCCTGGAAATATTTATGAAATTCTAGCCACCATAATTGCTTGATTTACGCAGACTGTACAGGCATTTTTGTTCTTTTTGTACAGCAGAATATTTAGCACTTGTGCCATAAAATGCCCAGCTTAGGTACGTTCAGGCACATTGCGTGCAAAGTTCTGTTACGTTTCCTAGAAGAAAACTCTGCCCGGAGCTAAAGACTTTCAGTGTGTGGGCCCGAAAGCAGCGTTACTTCTGTGCTCACTTAACCATCCAACTGCCAGAGAAGTAAAAGCGGTTAATGGTTAAAAAAAAAAGGGCCTGAGCTGCATTATCTCACTGGAGACCCCCAGGATGGAGCCAGGAAACTGATGCAATGCGTCTATGTAATGCCGAGTGAAGCCATTTAATTGTCTTTGCATAATGCTGCCGAGCCAGCAGGCCCGAATGATGTCACTGTGCTAACACAATATGTGCACTCACGCCATGTTCTGCTTGACAAATAGTATATTATTTGTTTTATTAGTAATGTGGCATTACAGAAACAGCTTACGCTTCAAAGGGGATCGCGTCAACCTTGAATTACACACAGCAAAGAAGATTTAGAACACCGCATAAACATCGCTGACTTCTAAAAAGGCGATTGACAAGACAACCTAACCGTCACACTAAGTACCAGCTTGTACTCACATTCTTTTGGTATGTTTCAGCGTATGTTGGCACGGTTGTTTTTGGAATCAAATGTTTCAAAAATGTTTTTCAAAGAATTGTAAGTGAACACATTTTTGGCATTGACACCTGTGGCACAGCTTGTATTCCTGAGCTTTATGAGATTAGAGCACAATGTTTTACACTTAAGTCTTTATTGCAGACCGCAAAAACGTACCTGAGGAGGAAAGAGGGACAATCCCTCCAAATACCCCTCCAAAGGCAACCAGCACGTGTTTATATACTACAATCCAAAAACTACACTTAAGAACTATCTTTTTAAAACCCCCCCCCCCCCCCCCATATCCTAACTTAGCTCACCATAAAAATTAATATGCACAAAATGATTGGTACATTGATAGGTGCTCACCATGTTTACTTTATGTTTGTTTTTTTGTAATTTAGAGGCTGGATAAAAGTTTGGTGCAAAATTTTACTTGGTAATAGTTTAAAAACCTATACAGGTGTATATATTCACCCTAAACAATGGACTGGGATTTTAAAGAAGGACAGTCCCTTCAAATCGGGGATATTTCAATATTATTACACAGTATTTATATAGCACCATCATATTACGGAGCACTGTACAAAGTCAATAGTTGTGTCACTAACTGTCCCTCAAACGAGCTCACAATATAATGTCCCTACCATAGTCATATGTCATCTAAGGTCAATTTTGAGGGGAAGCCAATAAACCCTAATGCATGTTTTTGGGATGTGGGAGGAAACCGGAGTGCCCAGAGGAAACCCACACAGTCACGGAGAGAACCTGCAAACTCCATGCAGATAGTGTCCTTGTCGAGATTCAAACCTGGGACCCAGCATTGCAAAGGCCGGAGTGCTACCTCACCACCGTGCTCAGGAGCTTACAATCTAATGTCCCTACCATAGTCATATAGTCATAGTCATACAGCCAGTCTAAGGCCACTTTTGGGGGAAGCCAAATAACCTAACTCCATGTTTTTGGAATGTGGGAGTAAACCAGACCCGGAGGAAACCTATTCCAACAATTGGAGAGAAAATGCAAACTCCATGCAGATAGGGTCCTGGCTGAGAACCTAGGACCTAAAGCTACAAAGGCATACACTAAAATTTCATAAGCACTTATGAAACAATGTTATCACAAAAGTTATTTGTAAATAGTTTGAACTTTCAGTAGGTTTCAGTATTAAGTAACCACCTCAAAAAGCCAATAACTTTATATACAAACTAAAACACATGACAGGTAATACAAAAATTTGATTGCTATTTCTGCAGAATTACTTTTATATTATAAATAAAAGTAAAAGAGGTATAAAAGAGATTAAAGATCACCTACAGACATTTATGGGGTACCATAGGTTTTTTGCTTTTGCAAAGTCTTATGCAATTTGAGGGTTGATATAATTGGGATCTTTACACTGGGAATTTGGCTGGACCCCCAGGGCTGATTTTGCAAGGTGCAGGACACAACAACATTGTGCTGGAGTCACTATCACCTGGTGGGATTTGAATCCTTGATGAGGCCTAGTCAGGTCAGAGCTTGTATAGAGTGAAGAAGTAGCTGTATGAAACAGCGGCCTGTGCAATGAGGGGGAATCTTGATTGTTAGGTGGGATTGTTGCTCTGAGGTCAGCTTCACCCAGTGTACAATCTCTACATTCTGCATGGGGCCACACAGCCCATGCATGCAGCCCATACTCATAGCAGGCTAGCGTAACCTGTTTCTGTATCAGTATCTTGAAGCATCTTGTACCTGCCAGAATATGGCTTTGTTGGGTTTTGTTAACTACCAGGACCAACTGCAGGCATTCTGATATGAATGCCCTCACTTACAGATTGATAATCTCTCATGGGGCAGACTTGCCTGAGATTAAGTAGGAAGCTTCAAAGCCGACTAAAAAAATTGAAGGTATTGCTGGGACTACCTTCAGCCTTTGGAACCAGTTAGATACTTCTATCGTTGGCAAATGGCCCATCTGCCATTTTCTGTGGAGACCCAGTAACATAGATCACAAGGTAATCTCCTTTGTCTTAGTGGGTCTCTTTAAGGCTGTGGTACAACTGGGGCTGCTTTTAAAATGGTCCCCTACCCAAATATTTGGAAGCATCTTGGCCATTTGCATTGAACTAAATAGACTCAAGCCAACCTGCACCTGAGGACATAGGAAACAGAAGCAGCTACCTGGAGACTGGTGTGGGATACACACCTGTTAGCTCACTGCAGGACTCCATTGAGACCTGAAGTTTCATCCTCCAGTCTGTCCTAAAGACATTTATTTCTGGCCAGTATAGTATGGCCCCTTTAGATGGCTTGATGGGCTGCTTTTCATGGAGCCACACATGCTGAGCTCCCTTTTGTTATGCTCTGCCTGGAAAGTCTAGGTAGTGCATAGTAATGCATTAATGGTTGGGTGGGGAAGTGGCAGGCCCACCTAGCTCCTGTGGTGTACAACTACTCTCCTCTTTCCTCCTGTCCTATTGTGTGATACTTCCCCCAGCTCTTAGATTGTAAGCTCTTCGGGGCAGGGTCCTCTCCCCCTCCTGTGTCACTTTCTGTATCTGTCTGTCAGTTGCAACCCTTATTTAATGTACAGCACTGCTTAATATGTTGGTGCTATATAAATACTGTTTATTAATAATAATAATAATAATAATAATAATAATATTAATCCTAGGTAGGGTTTTATTCTCCTATTTCTTTTTTTTTCTTTTTTTTCTTTCTTACCCTCTTTACCTGCCTCCATATTACTCTTTCTTTCCCCCCAAGAGAAATAGCTACAAATTCCTAAAAACAAGGCTAAACTGTGTTAAAAAGTATATCACATACCTAGGTATTTGTCTGTATGGTACCAGGATTTGTGTGGATGGAGGATAGGTAAGTATTTAATGTACAGCGCTGCATAATATGTTGGCGCTATATAAATCCTGTTTAATAATAATAATATTTAGTAATAATAATAGGTAGAAGCATCCCAATCTTTTTTACTTTTCATCCTTACAGTTTTCTGCCTCCTGGGGCCCTATTGTTAGTATTTGCATATCCTAAATTATCTTTCTTATCTGGAGACCCCACGTTTTCAGTTTTGTTGGTTCTGATGCAAATCTCTGGGGGTCAAAACAGTGGAATGAATAAGGACCCCATACTGTTTGGATTTTGATATAAAGTCATTTCCTGGCTCTGTATGCAGCCCTCAATAGCTGCAGGTGAGGACTGATGGTCTATTCAGGTGTTTCTCGATCAGGCATTTGTCCAGAGGTTGCTGGGGGTCCCCTGAGTAATGAGCAATTTGTGACTCTCAGGTCAGTTTAGGTGACACCAATGATGTTTTTGGCTATCAGTAAAGATGACATTCCTCCCAATGGCCAGCAATGTAACAGAGATTCTTATAACTGACCACCACATTAATGTACTGTGAGCTGTGGATTTAGTTATAACAGAGATTCCCTAAGACCTACGTTATTTAAAGGGTTCCCCCATGCTACAACTGTTGGAAAAGGCAGTTCTAATCCATTACTAATGTTAACAGATGTATGGTAACCTCCTCATACCCCTGATTCCAGGCAGGCACATTTCTTATAAATAAATCATATAACTTATATAATGAATTTTCATAAATGAATCAAGTTCTGGTAATCTTGCCTCAACAGTCCCCTATACACATCTTCAGAATGACAAATCTGAAAACAGAGCATTTCTTTGTGTCCTCGTCAAACCCTTCTGTGCTGTGCAGACTTTAACAAGAAATTCCCATTTTCACAGGAAAGCAAATTCTGCCTGCGAACAAAATCTCAGTTTTTCACATCTGACTTTTTAAGTTTGGTGGCGTAGTCTGAGCGCAATGAGATGAGTCAGCCGGCACAAGAGCACCATGTGGATCTCAGAATACTCGGCACTATAACTCCAGGCATATGTGAGGTGAGGATTCTCTGTTTGCATAGGCAGAAACCATGGCGTTCCAATCCTGTTCTCTCCTGGTGACCTTCTTGGATCCTTTTTACCTTTTGTAGGTTTCTACTTCTTCCATTCCAGAGCTTCCTAGGCCTGGCTTGTTTTAAGAAAATCTTTAATTTATGTTGACCTTATTGATACTTATTCCTTTTGTAGATTTGTAAAGCCATTGGCTTTCAACTTGCCATGCCGATCCCAAAATAACATGAGCGGGGAAGAAATATAACATATAAATGCCACTTATCACCATGGGAAGTAGCCTGTCATTATGAGAAGGTCTCATCATCTAGCATTCATATTTAATGTACAGCGCTGCGTAATATGTTGGCGCTATATAAATCCTGTTTAATATTAATTATAATAATTATAATGATATGAAGAAGTAACAAATAAAATACAAAACTTCAGCTATAAGTGAAAGGCTTTATACTTCTGTTCATGGAGTTGCCTATTGTCTGCTTTAATAAGTAAAATACTTAAATAAAGGGGAATTCTATGCAGATATAAAAGCATAATTAATGTATAGCGCTACATAATATGTTAACGCTATATAAATCCTGTTTATTAATAATAATAATAATAATAATAATATTAATATTATTAAATGAATGCACTATTGATACATTTATTAAGCAAAATAGGAAATCTGCCTTCTGTGATTAGCTGCAGAGCAGGGATTCTGAACTAATTGCAATAATGCACATGAGTAGAGTGATCACATAAGTGTTGTGCTTCTGTTACACTAGAGCAGGGGTGTTAAAATCAGGCCCACGGGCCAAATCTGGCCCTCAAAGTCTTTTTTTTTTGCCCCCCCAAAGAAGTCAGAAAAAGAACTACATCTGGCCTGCCTGCCCGCCCACATTACCACCTTGCATCATCAATTTCAATACATGCAATACATAGACATTAGTCCTGTACACCCATCATGTGACACAAAGCCTAGGCAATGATCACATGGTGCCTGACTACCAGGGACATTGTGCTTGTTTCAGTCCGTTAGAGACTGCATAGTGTAATATTTAGTGTCAGCCAAACTTGTGATGTGAGAGGATGAACAACACACAGCCTGGAAAGATAGATAGAAATTAGTCATTTCAACTCTAAAGTGTGTGTAGAGGGGTTTGTTTTTGTTAGTTATGGAAGAAGTGGTAAAGTTTCTCAATTTTTTCAATAAATTTTAAGTTTGGCCCCTGACTTGGTCTAAGTTTTTATTTTCGACCCTCTGTGTATTTAAATTTGACACCCCTGCACTGGAGGCCAAGGCCCTGATTGTGTTGTCCACCAGGGATGCCCGGATCACAAAACTATGACTATATACCGTATTTTTCGGACTATAAGACGCACTTTTTCTTCCCCAAAACTGGGGGGGAAAAGTGGGTGCGTCTTATACACCGAATACATGTTAAATATAACAGTAATTAAAAAAAATCATACTCACCCGATCCCGCGATCCTGTGGGCATAAAAACTATTGCAGCGCTGTACAAAGTCCATAGTCATGTCACTGGCTGTCCCTCAAAGGGGCTCACAATCTAATGTCCCTACCATAGTCATATGTCTTTTTAACAGTCTCAACTTTAACCAATTAACATAACTGCATGTTTTTGGAATGTGGGAGGAAACCCACACAAACACAGGGAGAACCTGCAAACTCAATGCAGATAGTGTCTTGGCCCAGATTTGAACTTAGAACCCAGAACTGCAGACCGGAGTGCTAACCACTGAGCCACTGTGCTGACCAAGTAGTTATGCAACTAATATTTTCAGACATCAGCAAAGAAAGCCTTCATACTTCTCTCCCGACGTTTTTCCTGCGTCATCGATGTTTGCTGTATTGGCTGAGAAATCTGCAGCTGATCAGCCTTAGGGCTTATTATGCCTCCTGATCATCAGACCAATTCTCCCTAAGAGGATCCTGATCACCAGACACTGAACTGTAGCGTGATCTACGCCGTGCCGAAAACCTATGACCGCCACCAGCCACTTTGAGTTTTACTCCGTTCAGAAATTCACTTATTACCGGGAACAATCACCTATTGTTTATCTTAGCCGGAGACGCATGATGCAACTTTAAATTTCAAATAATGAGTTTAAATTATAGAGTCTGATTTATCTTTATCTTGCAGTTTTTTTGCTCTCACGGCTGAGCTGCGGTGTAAGTGGAGCAGGATGTAATTGAAGTTTCCTGCAGATGGGGAGCCACTGATGTAATCGGCGGATCGCAGTGTCTGAAATGTCAGCAGGCAGGATAGTATCCGGACGAGAATGACATCTGCAGCACTCGGTATGAAGGTGCTCATATAGCAGCAGGAAACTTTCATTGTTCAGTATAGGTTCCAGTCCTTTCCAACAACTATGGCCCTGTGGGTCAGGGTGAGATCATTGGGGCCGATTTGCTAAAGGCTGTTCACTTACCAAAGTAAAATATGACCTTGCAAGGGATAATTAACTTAGCTTAATGAATATGAATCCTGGAGAAAATAGACTACCATGGGAGAACCTGGGTGATCCAGCCAATGGATTTTGAAAAAATAAATTGCTATTAGTTGGCAAACAAATCCTGGACCAGATCCATTCCAACTTTGCTGGTTCTCCCACGATAGTCTAACTTCTTTATTAAATCAGGCCCTATGGGGTCATCTGCAAGCATTGTTGTGTTACGTCAGCAAAATCCTATTGGCTTTCACTGAATAGTGCACACGGCAGATCGGAAGCTGCGTTTCTCCCACTTTGCATGACACTACATTTCCTTGGATGCAAAATGTACTATTCATGTGCATTCAGAGTTTTCAATCTTTTTGAATATGCACCTTTAATTAAAAGTAATGGGGGGTCCTGCCAGGTGGGTCCTAGTTTAGGAGATACAATGTCAGAATATTGCAGTCTGATCACTGGAGAAGTCTGACTGATAACAACTATGTACCCCAACAACAACTTAAAGAGCTTATTGAAAAGAAAAAAGAAAATCAGACATTCCCCAAAACTTTACTTCCTGGGAATCATCCAGATCCATGTGTTTCAATGGCAGTAATTGATTGCCACCAGGGAATATTTTAAGGAATGTCGGATTCCCTGTTTTAAAACAGAGCCCAAAGATTGCCTGTACATTAAATAGGGATTGCAAATGACAGACGGCTACAGAAAGTGACACGGGAGGAGGGGAGGACCCTGTCCTGAAGAGCTTACAATCTGTTGCTGTATATTGAAAACTTTTCAGACATGCAACATAATGATCCTAATGCAGTACTTTTCTTGAGCTGCCCCAACTCTCTGGAATGGTCTCCTTCTCCTATTTGGCTTGCTCGTACTTTCTGCTCATTTAAAAGAAAACTCAAAACCCAACACTTCAACTTCACCTACCCGTCTTCTTCTGTCTTTTGAAACCGTCACTACTTCCCACCACTACATATCTCCCCTCCTATTGTTTGATACTTCCCCCAACTTCTAGATTGTAAGCTCTTCGGGGCAGGGTCCTCTCCTCCTCCTGTGTCACTGTCTGTATCTGTCTGTCATTTGCAACCCCTATT
>NC_092862.1:11542081-11574894 GCF_032062135.1 Pyxicephalus adspersus | reverse complement strand
ATGATGGTTATGATAATAATATTAATGAATAATAATGATGATAATAAAAATAATGAATAATATTAACAATAATGATATTAGTAATGATGAAGAATAATCATGTTAATAATAATAATACTAGATTGTAAGCTCTTTGGTGCAGGGTCCTCTCCTCCTCCTGTATCACTGTCTGTATCTGTCTGTCATTTGCAATCCCTATTTCTAATGTACAGCGCTGCGTAATATGTTGGCGCTATATAAATCCTGTTTATTATTAATAATAATAATAATAATATTAATAATAGTGATGATGATGATGAAGAATAATCATATTAATAATGAATAATAATAATGATGATGATGAATATTAATAATGATGATAATATTGATAGATTGTATGATACATTGTATCCAATACATTCATCCTCCACTGTGCTGCTCTTAGCTCTCTACTCCCTCTCGTGGTCACTCGCTGTCATTGCACCTCCCCGGTCCTGCACGGTTTGCACAGCCGGTACCGCACCATTCACCGATTTGCACATTATCAGCATAAAAAATAAATCGGCCTGTATTAGTTTTTATTATTTCCCCGCAATGTGAGCATTGCACTCCTGCAGAGCCTCTAGTCCCAGCATAATGAGCACGGTCCCATGCAGGCAGAGGAGGGGCGGATGATGCAAGCAGAGGAGTGAGACTCCGGGTCCCTCCGCCCCTTTCCATGATGAGTATTGCACAAGGCTCGGAGGCGGCTCCGGAGGGGAGGAGGATCTCTCGGGTGTCATTGTGTGATAGCCGGGCTGACACTTCCACAGATGCAGCCAGGATTTGGTGCACGCCGCATCTCCAGCCAGTGATCGGGGCCCCTGGGGGACACACGTGTGCTGGATGCCGCTCGGGATAATTGGCGGATATTAAGGCTTCTCCTCCATCATTTGCAGCTGAAATGTTTGCTAACGTGCAGAGGCAGAACCGGCTGGCAGCCCCCCGCCTGGCACCGTGCAGGAGCCATCACCCGAAAAGACTGGAGAGCGATGAGCCGCCCGCCAAGTGTGCCCGGCTCAGCGAGGCGCCATCAGATGGGGGGCTGCTGCCATCACCGGGATCCCCGCAACCCCCGGCACTGCACAGCCCGCAACACACCGGACCTACCTGTATAGGGAGCTACCTGCTGCTGGCCACCGGGGACAACCGAGCCCTTCACCTGCACACCGGACAGGAGCTACAGTGCAAGGTGAGAGCCCATGGATTGTATTTGTGTCTGCAGACATCCAATGGGGACTGCTAGGGGACCCATCCGGGCCCCCAGCTAGGGAGCCCCAAAGCTTCTTTGTAGCCAACTGGGTCTTGGGAAGGAAAGCTTCCAGCTTGGGAGCCCCAGGATTGGGATCATCTCAGTCTATTGTTTGTTGGGTCTTGGGAAGGCAAGACTAGCTACTCTACCGGGGCCACATGGATTACCATGACCCATGTCTGTACCCAGCTGGGTCTTGGGAAGATGAGACTCCAGCTTGTTATCTACAGGGTTTTGGGGAGCCCATGACCCATGTCTGTAGCCAACTGGGTCTTTGGAGGGAGAGATTCCAGCTTGGGATCATCTCGGTCTATTGTCTGTTGGGTCTTGGGAAGGCAAGACTAGTTACTCTACTGGGGCCATATGGATTACCACGACCCATGTCTGTAGCCAGCTGGGTTTTGGGAAGGAAAGATTCCAGCTTGGGATCATCTCATCTATTGTCTGTTGGGTCTTGGGAAAGCCTGATCCCAAGCCTGGTATCTGCATAATCTAGGGGAGCCCTATGGATTGATGTGACCCTATAGTCTTCGGGGTCTTGGGAAGACATAACTCCAGTCTTTTAGCAGTTCCCCAGGTTTGGAATGATCTTAGTCTTTGGTCTGTTGGGTCATGGGATGGCTAGACTCTAGCTAATCTACTGGGTCCCCATGGATTACCATGACCCATGTTTGAAGCCAACTGGGTCTTATGGAAGACAAGACACCAGCATGTTATCTACTGTGTTTTGGGGAGCCCAATGAATTGGCATGATCCATGTTTGTAGCCAACGGGGCTTTGGGAAGGAAAGATTCCAGCTTGGGAGCCCCAGGATTGGAATGATCTTAGTCTATTGTCTGTTAGGTCTTGGGATGGCAAGTCTACCTGGTCCACATGGATTACCATGACCCATGCTTGTAGCCAACTGGGTCTTGGAAAGGAATGGCTCTTGCTTGTTATCTGTATGGTATTGGGGAGCCCCTGGAATGATATCAGTCTATTGTCTGCTGGGTCTTGTGAAAGCATGATTCCGCCTGTTATCTGCAGGGAGTTCCTGGGAAGTCATAACCCCAACTCGTAGTCCAAGGAGTCTTCAATAGACATGAACAGTGCTTGTTATATGCAAAGTCTTAGGGAGCCCTTGGGTCGGTGCAATCCTTGCCGGTAGTCTGCACAGTCACAAATGGGCATAACCACAGCCAGTTATCCTCAAAGCCTTGGGGAGCCGTAGATAAAACATAACTGTTAGCAGCTGTGAAGGGTCTGGGGGTAGAGATACCCCTAGCATGTTGGCTGAGGGTTTTGGGAATCATAACTAGACATTTCCCTGTTGCCATGTGTTGGATCTTTGGAGCAATTCCATGTTTGCAGGCTTTTAATGGAACCCCAACACAAGGAGAACCAATATGTCCTCTTTGCACCATGTAAAGGAACCTCAAGTCTAAGAATGACCTCATAGTGTCTGCAGTGCCATAGTGGGGTACGGTTTGTTAGCAAAAATTTTATTTTAATCTTTGGCTGCTTTGTAGTCTTTGTTGTGTCTCCTGTTAGTGTTGCGGTGTGCTTGCCATCAATGTTGCCTCCAGTAACCTCTGTCTTTTGTCTGCTATGCTTGAGTGTGACTTCAATATGTTCCCTGGGAAGCTCAAGGAAGGGAAAGCAATAGTGGCCTCCGAGTTGTCCATGCTGGTGGAAATGCTAGTTTAATCTCAATGTACCTAGATAATCCAGCCATGTGTATACTGCCAAGTCTGGAAAAACTAAAAGCTAGACCTCAATCTATTGTCTGCACCAACCCAAGGGGCTCCAAAGTTACCTTTCCATATATCCTAGCACCTTGCTAACATTTTCCTGGGGGACACCTTTTTTCCCCATCTTTTGTTTGCTTTGTTTCTTTGGAAGACTAAGGACACCCCCCACCTTTTGTCTGCGGAAGCAGAGAAGGGGAGGGAAGGAGACCCTATTCTTGTGTTTCCAGAGCAGAAGGTACAAGGAGAAAGCAGCATTGTCTGGAACTCTGCAGAGTTTCACTGTTGGGGTCAGACAGACCCCTTTATTGTTATCATGTGTCTTTACAGCCTGTTCTATTGTTACATTGCTGTCTGATTTTTTCTGTCTCTGGGGCCCCCACTCCGCTTCCTGTACTGCCCCAAGGGTTCCTCTGTATTAAATTGCATGTGGTTTCTCAGCTACATCCGCATGATCCCCAGAGCTCCCTGTTTGAACACTTCAGATAAGTGATTGCTTCCCTTGAGACAAACTCCATGCCTTTAGGAATTATTTTAGACTATTACTGATTTGGTACCCCTTCCTTTATGGCGGGGGAACCACAAGTCTCATAAAAACTCAAACACTTTGCAGGCATTCAATTTTCAATGCGATTGCGTTATCCTGGAAAGATACTGGCATGATGCTACAGCAGACGGAGCTGTTACCTTATTTGCCCTTACAGCTTAGAGAAGACTCGTAGCCTAGTTTTATGCTAAAAGGAACCTGGCGTACTGAATAAAATCTAAATGTGATAAAGGAAACCTATGGATCAGTGTGCTAGCCGGGGACTAAGGTTCAAATAGACAAAGTACAATAAGCTAGGTCAATCACAAGGTCCTTGAAACCCGGTCCGAAAAGGTTATTACACTTGCAATTCAAATTGGCTTATTCCATTGATAAAGCAAAGAAAGTAGCAAAGTGAGTTCACGCTTGGCAGCCAATCAGAAGTTATTTTACTGCTGTGAGTTAAAATCTGATAGGCTGCTATAGAGCTGCTTGCAGTATTGTTCACCGAGTGTACAGTCATAGTGAACCTGCTAAGCTAGACAGCCGTGATATGTGAACATATTGCAATGCTATGTCAGCAGGTCGGTTAATAATTGCGCTGACAGTTCACCGGTTTCTGTAATTTAATTTCCACCCTCCCTTTCCTTCTACATTAGAACTGACATGATCGCATTGTTTCACAAATGTCTCATTTTGCTGATTTTTAATTGAACTAGACAGGTTACGTCAATGCTGAGCTCTCCCTTGTAACCTTAATTCGGCTTTGTGTACTGGCTGCTGCCCTCTGCTGCAGGAGAATTTATTGGTGGTGCTTCCAACAGGCATAAAAAGCCATAGAAATGAGAAACGCAAGACTTCTGGATATGATGTAAAAAAAAAAAATAGGACACGGGTTTGCTGAGGCTGGTGTAGTGCGATTGTTTTGCTTTGTACATAATCTCTTAGCATATGGTTTGCATGTCCTAGTTTATTCTTGTACTGACCTATTTAGCCTGTGGATCTCCATCTGTGGTGGGGCTGCAAGGCCCCCAAACATGCTGGGAGTTGTAGGTCTGCCACCAGCGGAGGAACCATGTATTGCTTACTTATTATAATCTTCTTGAGGTTGACCAACAGCTGCATAGCCCAAAGGTTTACTAAAATGACCAACAGCCGTGAAGCCCAAGGGTTTACCAAAACAACCAAGTCAGGTTGGCTTTTAATTCTACAGTTGTTGGTCAGCCAAAAAAAGATTGTAGAATTTGTTGGTTCACTTAGGGACTGACAATTGAATGACCTTTTATTGATGCTACCTTTGCAGGTTTTCCCCTTGAAGGTTTACCAAAACAAGATCCAACCTTACATTCACCTCCCTTGGCACCGAAACATCACTGGCATTGTGGAAGTCATCCAAGGGGAGACCAAGGCCTACGTGTTTTTCGAGAAGGAGTTTGGGGACATGCACTCTTACGTCCGCAGCTGCAAGAGGCTGAGCGAGGAGCAGGCTGCCAAACTCTTCAAACAAATCATCAGCGCAGTGTCCCATTGTCATCAATCTAATATTGTCCTGGGTGACCTGAAGCTCAGGAAGTTTGTGTTCTCTGACAAAGAAAGGTAAGAAAGCAATGGCAGCCATTGTACTTTTGGTTACAACACGTCCAATAAATCGGAGAGCTGTGAAGAAATCTTGCAGCATTGTTTAGGATGTTTATAGTTCAGGAGGACATAAATAGGGAAGGAATGGAGGGGGCAGTTTGGCTTGGCCATAAAAAATGCCATTGAGGTCTATTCATTTTGCAGGAACTGATGACAAGGGTCAGCCATTGTTGTTGCTTTGGAAATTGCCTAAGCTTTGGAATGTTTAGTAAATTCTTAGATCTATCCCATCGGCCTATAAAAAAAGGTAATACACTTGTTCCCATCACAAATTGGGGACTAGTCTACTCCACCATTGTTGCAATTATTATTCTAGCCTCAACAGTTAATGTTTAACCAGCCGGACAATTCTGACCTCAGACCTGTCACATACAACCACATCTGGGCCCAGATTCAATACCCACCCCCTTCCAGCCTTCATCTTGCCTCCAAATATTGATATTTCCATTAGCCTGTGTTTGTTTTGCATGTTTACAGTCGCAACAGATAGGACCAGAACGGACTGGCCCCCTGCCCAGTCCATACAATGCAAACAGCAGCCAAGCAGCTGTGGTTGTTGACGGAAAACTGTCAGGATAGCACCAATTCAGAGATATGACTGTTTTGTGTACATATGACATTGTGTTGAACAGTCATGGATGTGGTTTGCAGCAGAGAACTCGAGGAACTCCACAAATAAAATAATAAAGTCTTACCTGCCATGGTTTAGTCCATCGTAAAACTATTTAGTATTCTAGTCAATGGAAAGCTTGGTGGAGGTGGATCTGTGCTGGTTTCCTGGGTCTGCATCCTTCCTGTTTCCATTATGAGAGTATTCCTTTCTTCTGGGTCAGAGCAAGAGATTGATGGAACAGAACCAGGAATTATGGCAGAGGAGATTTTGCCATTGTATTATCCTGGCCATGAAAAACCAGGCACTGACCCCACACACCAAAGTAGTAAATGAGCAGTGACCACCTTTTCCACCAATCAGATTACATCTTTTTATTTCTTCTGGGGCCAAAAAACCCCGAAAAAGATACTGAAAAGTACCATTGGAAGTAGGATAACTTTCTATCACATTGGATGTGCCCTGCCTGTTGACCCAATAGAAGAATGTCAGCAGCTGTCACTTTACTTCCCATTTGCTTGCAGAGGCAGCTAACTTTACAACAATAGGGTGGTAAGAGAAGTTGCAAAAATGTCACATATGTCAATTTCAGCACAGATGTCAAGACTTGCATAGGCAGCTGAAGTAAAATGTTTAAGCCTAGCAATAGTATGACCGTTAATCCTAATAATGTATAACCGGTGGTATGATCTAATGAGTAGAAGTCCTCACGATCTGAACATGTTGGGTTTTCTGTGCTGAACTAACAACTAAAAATCCAGTTTGCAATGGCTTCATTCCTAGCAGATGCCCACTCGGCATACGAAGGACAAAGTTGATACAGTAGCTCATATTGCTTCATTCTGGCCTGCAGCCACTTAACGTATGCCGGTCTTTTATAGACGGTGTAATCACTGATATATGGCAAAAGTATTAATTTCCAGGCCAAAAAAACTCTGCTAGCTCAAATACATTCTGATCGCGGTGTTCCATCTAGGATATTTACAAACGTCACATCACTGGAATGTTAACTGGTGGAAGGGACGAGGAGCCAAGAGTGGTAAAGGAAGGGGGGCGAGCGGGACGGGCCTGTGGTCGCGGCCGGGAGTTCAGAGCTTGGTTTAGGAATCCATGCCAAATGGATATTTAAATGTCACTTTTTATAGCCATGCAAAGTGCGATGTCCCGGTGGGCCCTTTAGGATAGGTACATGCGGCGGGAGGGAGCGGATTACGGGAAATGGGTAAGCATACAAGCACAGCTGGGAAGAATCCAGATTTCATATCTATATTTACAACACATTAGACATTGATTCCAATTCTCTAATAAGACTCCCAACATTCTCTAGGAAAGATTTTACATCCATCTTTCCTAACCACTCACATACATTCAATATTTTTTTATTTGCATGGCAGGAAAATACATTTACATTTTTGGGAATCTCAAGTTTTAAGCAGCTGTACAACAATATCCGGCCCCTTGCGTCATGAGTTGGTGAACATTGGGTTAAGCAGTCTGTGGCAGGCGCAGGTGCGAAGCTTTTACTGCGACACCAGCCGGTGGCTGCCAGACGATAGAGTGGCTTGAGTCATTTTTTCCGTCCCCTGTACCACAGCTACTTTGCATTACAAGAGTTCACGTTGAGGACAGAAAAGAGAACGCATTACATCCCTTGCGGCCAAAAAAAAAAAATTTTGCTCGTGCTGTGTAGGCCTTCGTCTTATCCGCCTTTTAACATAAATTATATTTTTTAATGTTGTGGGGAGTGTTTTATTTAGGTTTGGTGGTTGTTGAAGTAGCAGCAGTTATTTAAAGGAAAGCCACGTGCTAAGCCTTCTGTATCCTCACTACATTTATTTTTTAAAGATGCATAAATATTTAGCTTTGTAAATAAAACTAGCAAATATGATTCTTTTTTGGAGGTTGTGTTAATGGGTTTGGAACCCAAAGTAGTTGATATCTTTGCTGAACTGGGGTCAGCTGATTATGTATTTGTCTGATGGCTAACATTTATTGTTCTCCATTGGACACTTCATGAGCCTCTGCCAGGCAGTCTTTGGTCCTCTGTATTGATGTATCCATGCTAATAAATTGCAAATATTTCTTGTTTTTTAGAAGCTCATTATTAACCTTGCTATTTTTTTTTTTTTTTGTGTTGTTGGCAGGACTCAGCTGAGGCTGGAAAGCTTAGAGGATGCTCACATTATGACCGGAGAGGATGACTCTTTGTCAGACAAACACGGGTGCCCAGCTTACGTCAGCCCGGAGATCCTTAACACCACGGGAACTTATTCCGGAAGGTCAGCCGATGTCTGGAGCCTGGGCGTCATGCTTTTTACCCTCCTAGTTGGACGTTACCCTTTTCACGATTCAGACCCCAGCTCGCTCTTTTCCAAAATCCGCCGCGGACAATTCTGCATCCCTGACCACGTCTCCCCCAAAGCCAGGTGCCTTATCCGAAGCCTACTGAGGCGGGAGCCCTCCGAGAGACTCACAGCAGAGGAAATTTTATTACATCCCTGGTTCGAAGCTGCCTCTTACCCCTGCTTAGCCGATCAGGAACCAAGCAACACTGACCAGCTTGTACCTGACGTCCCACAGACTTGTGATGACCTTGATTCTTTCTTTTGCTAGCTCCTCCAAACCTATAGACTATTGTCATTTATAATGACTAGATCTGGGACTTGCAGGAAGCCTGTGAGCCCTCACAGCTGTGGTGTGGACAATTTTGTATGGTATAGCGACCTACCATCCAGAGTTTGCCAACAATTATCCTATTGCAAAAGCTTTTGCCTTGGTGGTCTAGTATCCTCTAGACTTTATCCCAAATCCATGTCGGTGCATTCTGGCAGCACATAGATAGATGACGTTGGTTTTGCTTATGGGCTACACCACTTTGCCCAATCAGAAACACTTATTTCATAGTAAATTGAAATCTGATTGCAAAGGGGCTTGTGGAATATGAACATCATTTGCACTTCCTCATTGAATAATCCTGATGCGTTTTGTCCAGTGGGAATTTGGCTGTTCCATCACTGCTGTGTCGTTGAAGGATTGCACTTCTCATTAACTTTTTTTTTCACTTAGTAAATTTTGGCATTTGGCTTAAGCTGCATAGCTAATTTTAAATCCTTCAATCTCTTATTTTAAATTGTTTAGGATTAATTGGGGAAAGGTCAGTGGTCAGTCAATAACTGATGAAATAATAGGCTCCCAAAAGTGGCAACAAAGGTCAGCAATAACTATCTGAAAAGAAAATGGCAACCACTACTTGTTACAGGCCACAGACGTTTAAAGGCCCTCTGTTCCTTGAGTTATGTCTACCTAAATCCAATAGCACAAAACATGCCCTATTGGGAGCCCATCAGCACTTTTTAGCCAATTCCCAATAATACCAGAACATTTTTATTACACCACTGGCTGGCCATAAATTTACTGGGTATCTTAGGTTCTAGTTATAAATAACTTGGAAGTGGCGCTGTAGCCCATAGCAGTCAATCACATCCCAGCCATCATTTTCCAAGAGAAGGCAACTTTGGATTGGTAGCCAAAGCAATTATTTTTTTTTTTTTTTGTTTTTTAAGGAACTTAACCCAGCGTGGAACTGGAGCCTTATTGTGGTCACCTTGCTTGGGTTAACGGTTTAAAATGTGACAAATGGCCTTTTGTGTTGATAATAAAGCATTAATAGCAGAATAGTGGGTTCATTTTAGGGACATTATTGATGGGCTTTGAGCTTGTGTCAATCACATAAATTTCTTAAAAATTGGGATATTTCAGAGTTCTTTTACCTGCTTGGAGTGGGTTTTGTTTCCAGACTTGTATGCAAACTTAAGCCCTCAACACTGGCCCTAACTGTACAGGAAAGAAAAGCCACAATGGCAAGTGCCAAACACTTGAAGAAAGTCGGACATCATTTATGGCACCCGAGGGAGAGTATTACCTCCATTACTTGCTCTAGGGATGTTTTTACTTGGATTCCAATAGGTAGATTATAAAGTCCTACACCACAGTTTTGGAAAGACCAAATGATTCTACACCATGGGCCAGGTCTTTTGAAGGACTGGACCTCAGCAAGCTTTCACTTTAGTGAAAAAGCACATATACCTCATGCATTTTTATTGCGTATTTTATTATTTTGTTTGGCCCACAGAGCCTTGCATTTCATTCATTTTCAGTAGTAAGTTATAGATTTTTATTTTTTTGTTATTTTATATACATTAGCACGGTCTATCCTCCTTAACCCGAAATAGACAATCTCCTTTTTGATTTTTTAATATGCAGATCACTTGACAAGCTGCATACAATAGCAAGCAATCAGAAACCAGTTATTTTTGTTCCAATGATGGGAGTGAAATCTGATTGTATAATAGGTAACAGCTGTTTAGGCTCTGCCGCATTATTTTAATAAAGTCCGATATAAGCTGGTGCTTCGCATCCCCCCCCTTGTGTGCGAATACGCACCTACGTATGCCAGGCTCTGTTGGCGGTGAAGCCTTTTGATTTTATTTTCAATTTTGAAAAATGAGAAAAATACAAACAAATCCCAATTTTAATTTGGCAATTGTAATGTGAATAACTGTTGGCAAAAGCATCTGTCAAAGAAAGAATAGAAAATCGCGAGACAACCTAGAGGCGAGAGAGCCTCCGTTGCACTAACTGACTCGCGGTTGTCTAATTTGTATCTGTGATACGACTGTATATAAATAGACTGTAAATACCGACGGTAAGCGTTTGCTGAAAACAGATTCGGGGGGGAAAAAAAAACACTATGTTGTGTAAATATGTGGAAGAAAAAGACAACTCTGTTAAATTTGTACAGTTTATTGTAATAAATATTTTTCTTTTTTAAATCTTGTGTTGTCTCCTTGGTTGGCTATGGTCCATTTATTGGGGGTTTGGGGAGAGATGATGGGGTGGACTGCCAAGCTGATCTAAAAGGTGGAATGGTTTCTGATCTCCATATGCAAACCTAGAATTTGGTTTCCCAATGGCTGTATGCTTGTTCTGGGTAAGTGAAGTTATTGGGAAGCCAGTAGGTTTGCTAGGAAAGCCAAGCAACAGCCTTGGCATCCCCTGGATTTTTCATGGTTTAGATTTATTTTAGGTGACGAATAAAGGAGTCTTGGCATGCACTCTTTGGTGTTTGCAACAAATGGAACGGAACAGCGTTGTGCCCTGCAGACATGGAACTGTATAGGTGTTATCCACCTAGCACATCCTTCAGGGGTAAATGCTTGTTAGCACCTTGTAAACATTTTATTGAGGTCTTGGTTGTATTTATGGCTCCCAGCTAATATATATATATATATATATGTGTGTGTGTGTGTGTATGTAATCTGTAGTCCAACCGTTGCCTGATCTGTGCTTGCAAATGTAGCCGGTCAGATTCTTGTAACTGACTTGGAGAACCTGTATGAAAGCCACCTTCTCCTGTCTACCCAAACATAACTGAGGGTGCATCCTGCTTCTCCTTTTTCTGTCCAGTCACAGACTAATGGTAGGCACGAGGCCTGTGATTTCACTGCAGCAGAGAAAATTAAGTCTTGCACCTTGCCAGGCAGCACTGTGCCGCCTCTCTCGGGATGGAAAGAAATACAAATCTATTTGCATGGGTAAACAGCTCCCCGTGCATTTATATTTTATATTGCGTGGTGCTTTAATGTGCACCTGTGCCCTTAGCAACATATGTAGTTTGTAAACGGACATGATAAATACTTGTCCATCCCAAAAAAAGTCATATGGTCGAAACAGGTGTACTTTAAAATATGCATTGGAAAAGCAGCCTATAAATACTTTTGTTAACAAACACAGCTGTTCATGTTACGGGACGCTCCGGCCTGCAGGATCGCCCATTTCCAGGTTTAGACCTTCATCAGTATGGCCTCCACCTGTCAAAGCAGATGCCTGTTACAGAATATATACCTCGCCATCACAGCTCTGGAATCATTGTGCTTCGGAAATTTAGGACACCGAAGTGACCTGTAATGTCTTGAGTTTATTTATTAAATCTATAAAAGGCAGGACAAACGCTGAGCACGGTTTGTCCTTACATCCTAATATGGTTGGACGGTGCATCGGTGGAGGGGCAGGTGTCGGTTACATGTCCCAAGTGCTGAGGAATCCAAGCTGAGTAATGAACTAAGAGTGGCCACCGGTCACCCTCCTGGCTTCAGTCATAGCTGGGTGATGATGCAGTTGTGTCATCTCGGAGGTATTACTGTAAATAGACGAAGCCTGACCTTACTACTGTAATCTCTGCACTCTACCCAGGGGATGAAGGAAGTACTCACCAATCTGGCTTGTACAATGAAAAGAGAAGATTTCCTGCACAGTGCAGTGATCCATAGCAATGGATTATTATGTATTTAAAGAATAATTAATGTCTGCATGAGTGGTGATTGAGTTTTTGTCATGCACAACATACTTGCACAATATGGTGCACGTACCTACCAAAGAATGCCAATTAGTGGCTTAGCCAAGGTTCAGGAGTACAGAGCCACCAGCACACCTAAACTCTTTGTTTACTTGCTCAAATAATGCCATGGGTTCAGGGTGACTTTGTTAGGTGATACGGTGTTGACCGAATATGGGATGCTCCATGTGGCTGAAAAATGTTGCCCATTATGATCAAATAAACCAGCAATATTTGGCCTTGTTCTGTCTATTAATCATTGATACAGGGGTGCTTTCAGCTTTGGTAGGCAAGCAAGCTCTGCAAACTTGCACATTATGAAGACAGTCCACCTACCATGTTCTGGGTTGGTATTTAGGCAATGTTACATAATATACCATTGTAGATAAAAATCTTCTAAAAGCAGTCATTTCAAGCACCCTTCGTTTTACAAGGTTATTGGCCACAAAGTGTGTAGCTCTCTGTTTGCCTTCTGAGGTCAAGGAGCCCTTTGCTCTTATCTGATGCATCCACCATCTTCATATCTTTGCATTGGAGTCCTGCAGCAATATTCTTCTTTGGCCAAAGCAAACCATGTAGGGTATGTAGAATGGGAAAAAGGGCAAAAATAAACTTTGCATGTTACTTGGTGCAGGAATTTAAGTCCATTCTTATGGTGGTCATTTAATGTATATTCAAACCTAATTTTCTTTTTAGTTTTGGATAGTTTGTGACAGATCACAATGAATGCATCGCCCTGCACACAAATATTTATTAAGTAGCAAATACAAGTTTTGCAAGGAATGGCATAGTACTACACTTCCAAGAGACAAGCTGCCAGTATCCTGCATACCAGTATTAAACTATAAGTTTACCATCCCATAGCAAGTGTAGCCATAGGTATAATCAATGTCAGGTTTTTGTCTTTTTCAATGTCTATGTGATGAATTTTTATTATTTACCTGTATTTTCATAGCACCATATATTACACATTGCTATACAGTGAATAAGTGTTGAAAATGACAGACATACAGACTGACACAAGAGGAGGAGAGGACCCTGCGAGCGTGTACAAGGAGTTTGGTGGTCTCTGGGGACAGGGTCGGATTTTGGAGATGTTGCGTAGGTGAACAGAATGTAAAGGAAGATTTCTCCAGTTGGTACACCTAGTCCTAGGACTTTTCCTAAACTCTGTTGAAATTAGAACTAAGCTCTGCTGATTTTAATCATTCAATCATATGCAAGGGGAAATCCTGTTTGTTTTAGATTTCCTTGCATGTGAATAGGTATTCTTTACAGAATTGCTGCTTTTACTACGCTAAATGAATTATCCATTCCAAGGTGATAATTCACCTTGGTAAGTGAATAATTTCAAATCCTTTAGTAAGTTAACCCCAATGTGTTACTGTTACCACCAGGAAGCCAGTTGTGAACCAAAATGTGCATGTAGAGAAAAAGAAGCTGCAAGGAGGCTTCAGGAATAAAAAACTTTCAGATCTGAGATTCAACAAAGAATTATGAATGGAAAATGAAAACATTTCCTAAATGTAAAAAATGACAATTGCTGATGCATTTTTGAAAACAAATATCACCCAGTAAATGTCCAGATCTACTCTAAACAATGCACTGATGGTAGACATTTACAATGTAATTTTTTTTACAATTTTATTTGCAATGTAATTCATCTGCTTGATCAAACCCTGTCAGTATTACCATGGCTTATGGTCATGATTATGACCAATGGATAGATGCAAATGACCAATATGTGTATGATCAATGGATCGATGGAGATATGTCTAATCCTTTTTAATATGGGGAAGCCTTGAAATAACTTTTATTAGGAAACCCCTTCTATAATTTCTATATCCACAGCTCACAGTATATTAGTGTGATGGTCAACAGGAAGAATTCCTCTTACATTGCTGGCCATTGGGAAGAATATCACCCTTACAGATAGCAAAAAAGATCATTAATGTCAGTAGTAACTGCCCTGAGAGGTACAAATTTCTAATTGCTCAAGGATCCTCCGGAAGAGAAACAACCTCACTCCACGGAGCCTTGGTCTACCTGAAATCTCATTTTATGGCCAATGTGCCACTACAAAATTTGGTTCTGGCATTTTAGGCCATTTTAGGACATTCAGTCTTATCCTGATTGATACTTCTGGAGACATGACTGCAATGCTGGAAGTGTCCAATACCATTACCAGAAATGTAATATTTCCTCTGTATTGGTAACAACAGTTACCGTTTCAAAATCTGGGACATTTTGCCTTAGGGAACCACCAAGGTTACTGTTCATTCTTTTTTAGCAGTAGGCTATATTGGCTTTCATAATTCTCTTTTACAGAATGAAATCTCTTCAGGTTCATTTCTCTGCAAAGATTGGGAAATAAGGAAAAAGTATTGAGACATATTGTGGTGCCACTGCGTGACAAATGACAATGGGGGGATTGAGCTGGAGTGTCAGTGAACTTGCACATTCATCAGATAGGAGAGGGGAGGATGAAAACTGCTTCTTCCTGAATGTTAAGAGAAGATATCCGGCTTGGTGACCTCTGTGTTACTAATGGGGCTCTGATTGCATGGGAACTGTCCTTCAGGAAATGCTTTATCCTGCTGGAATGACCTCTATCCTGTTCTTCCTGCTAATTAACCATTTGTCAGCACACAAAAGCCCCTTCATCACTGTGACTCAAGAGCATGTCAATATTTGCTGGGCTGCAACCATATATCAGAAGTGACTGACTGACAGCCCACATAGATCAGCAGGACTTGCTGACTTGGCTGATTCTTTACCTGCTTAATATCAAGGACGTACGGCTTTGGAAAATGTATTATTATAAATCAGAGCCATAGAACAATCAATCTGCAAAAATTATTTTTACCCATAACACAAGGAGGAAACTTGTTTTGCTGCAGAGTGCCTAGGCGCTATCAAGAGAGAGCTAGATGACAGAGACTAGAACTCGTCAGCTTGCTGCTTCTCCTTTCACTGCCCATTCCAGGCTCTCGAGCGATCTACCTACAGCAGAGAAAATTCAGATCTTCCAGACTGGGCTGTGTGTAGCTGTTTGCCTGGAATTCAACTTTACAACTAAATTCCAGCTTCAGTCTTGCATAGTTTTACAAGCTTCTGTCCTGAGACTGTACACGTTGAGCTTCTCAAAATGTATATTGGAACCTGCAGTAAATCATTCTAGGTCCCATTTCCTAGCTGAAGAATATCAAGCATCATCTAGCTCTTTCCTTCCCAGCCAGAGTGTCCCTGGCCCATATCTTTTGTACATTCAATTTCAGTTGTTATAATTATAAAGGGTGAGCATCATATGCCGGTGTTACCAAGTGCAGCACCCATCTGGTCCCAAACCACCAGCCATGATCTGGATCTAAAATCGGATATGTTGGCCTACACAGGTCTACATGTTATAGTGGAAAAGCCAGTGGCCCCTAAGAAGATGGTGCATTACTTGTCACTGATTGCCGTATAGTATTAATGAAGGTCTATCCTCTATGCCAACAGGGGTTCAGTGGAATCCTAGGGCTCTTCCAGGGGCTGCTAGGAGTTCCTTGAGCAATTTGTGCCTCTCGGGTCAGTTTAACTGACACCAATCTTTTGGATCTTTTGGGGTATCTGTAAGGGTGACATTCTTCCCATTGACCACAACACTAATGTACTGTGATTTGTGGATTTTGTAAATGTAGCAAGGGTTCCTTGATGGCCTAGAAGGGTCTTTTAAAGGGTTCCACTATGGTAATAAGTTTGAGGAATTTTGCTCTTTTTATATCTACAGATAGAAAATAAATGGTCTTTAAATGCTTTGATGAACCCAACACCCAACCACCAACATTATGGTCAGCCTTTTGATTTGCTGTGGCATGTGTTATTCTAGAGTGCCCCCCTTCCTTTCCTAACAATACTCCTGACTTTCTGAAGACTTTGATGGCTGTGTATAGGCACAGAATGTTAGGTGACACACATGTTCACTGATCTCTGAGTCAATATAAAGACTCATGTTTGTATTCCTCTGCTTGTGTCTATAACCATTTGATAAACATTTGCTTAGCTGACCATACATATGGAAATTTCCAATCACTTCCCACCCACCAGAAATTACAGGCATTGTAGTAATCATCAGAAACCAGGCAATCCGATATACACAAGTCTGTTCAAACATTTGTGTATTGGGCTGGCAATACAATTTATAATACAGTTTATTAAAAATTGTAATCAAAAATAGGAAAAAAAGAAGAAACTTTTGTCAAAAGCAATTTGTTTTTTTTCCATGTTCAACCATGGCCATTTCAACCTCATATCCTTGGGTTCAATATAAACCATCATCTTATGTCTTTGATTGTTTTCAACAAAGTGTGGAATCATCATTTTAATGGTTCTATCCATCTGCAATATGTATGGCCAGCTACGTACCCAGGTCAGATAATAGTCACACAAGACAAAGGGTTGAAAATCTGATGTGTACATTGGTTCCAATTCGCCATAGTGGGTTGACGAATGGGCAACTGGGAAAGATTACCATTCACCCCTATGGAAGAGACCACAGTCTTTTCCATCAGCAATCCTTTGACGTCCATTAGAGGTCCATTAGATGTCTGCACTAGGCTTAAGGGTCAGGCTTTCATGTAATGTCACTGAGTGATAAAGTGTGTGTGTACCCAATAACAATGAGACAAAAATCACCTTTGTGGAACTGTAAATGTAATCTAACAACCCAGCCCACTGCTAATTACATCTGCATTTACTTCCCATGGGTGATAAAACTCTACAAGTAAATTCAATTCACACTTGTCCCTTCTTTATATATCACAGCAATCTGTCACTACTTCACAGCTGGGAATAGTAACATGTCAGCACCTGCATTTAATAAGGAAAGAATGTATAATAAATGATCCATCTAAATCTCCATATATTACTTTTTCTAGTCAAGTTTTCACTGGTTACTGTTAAGTGTGATAGCACATAGACGTATAGAGCAGATGCTTAATACATTATGTAATCTTCTAAAATTAATTTATTTCATTACATAGATCTGGTATGTTCCTCAGTGCTTACACAGAAAATAGAACCATTGTTGGAACCATAGAACCATAGAACCATGTCAACCTGTGCTGCCAAGGAGCTTACAGTCTGTGATGGTCATTGGTAGCGGTGTATTTCAAGGCTGGTTTGGCCAGCATGTATTATTAAAAACTTTTCTTTTTTGTTGTGGATGGAGCGAAAGGGTAAAACACCATTTGACTTTATTATTGCTGCCTGTGTCCGATTAGTGAGATAATCTCTACAGGTTTAAGGGATACCCCAAGCTAGAGAGTCAACTCCATAACAAGTTGAAGAATTCACCTCACCAATTCTGGTGGCAGTTCTAAAGTTTTGGATTTCCCATTTCTGTCCTTGAGATGATGGTGAGCAGGGCAAATAGAGAGAGTGCAAATGCTTGGCAGGGATGCAGATGGGGGTCAGGCTTGGCAGACGCTCCTGCAGAGACTTGGCCAACATGACCCATGGCTTTTTGCATGTGCCTGCAATACGGTAATGTGCCAATGCCAACCAGAGACCTCCATAGTTGGCTGTACCTGGGGCAGTCCACGCCGTTTCTCCACCTTAGATATGCCACTAATACTGCTGCCACAGACTCTGAACTATTGGTCAGGCCATATTGTATACTGTCCATTTTTACTTGACTATACTGATTGAACTAAGACATGTGTTGTGTATTCCAGGAAAATTTAAAGTGCATTACTAATCAACACACTTTTTTCTGGAATGATGTGGCATGCAGAATTTGTTAGATTTCTAACACATCACCCTTACAACACACAATGTGCTGATGTGAAGGGACCCTAAGCCTATATTTTATTCTACACTACTGCTTTAATGTATATCATGCATGCAGACAATGTAGGAAGTCCTTGATGTTGGGAAGCCAGGTGACCCATAGAGTGGGAACCTGGGTCCTTGGCATGGGAGTGTTGGAAAGAGCAGTAGTCTGAGTATCTTTGTTGTGTGCTGTGTGAGCCTTGGAGACAGAAGGTGGAAAAGGCAACGATTCTCAAGCATGGGGTTGTGTGAGGTTCTAAAGATTTGGGAGCAGATGACTGCGAACACAACTCACAGGGATCACAGTGTTGGCTTCAGGTCTGTTTTTTAGGCTCTTGGCATCAGTAACAGTGAACGACAGAGCAAGTAGAACTTTGTGCCCAATCCTTGGTGTGCCCTTTGCCAGCTATGTTGTCAAGAACGTCATTCTGCATTAAAGAAAGACTCTTGGCCTGAAAAGTTGGTTCTGTGAAGCTTGATATGGGAATGTAGTAGCCTTATCGGAATCTACTTTCCTCATTTGCTGCATCTATGGTAAATAAACTGTGTTTTTGTTTTTGTTGGGGCTGATCATCACTCAACCTCAAGTGGCATGGTCTTTGCGTAAGTGACATCCAACCACAGGGTGATTTATCCAAAGTCTGGGAACTCATTTGTAAATGTCACCTGTCACCATCAATAGGAACACACAAGTGCACATGGCATTGTTTTAGGGCTGACTATTTTACCCTGACTCTGGTTTATCTTCACATTCTGTGTGGTCAGCCACATTTCCAATACGTTTGCTGATGGTAATTTCTTTTAAGGTTTTTTCTTTGCTGAAATACAATATGAAAGGAGAACAAACATGTCTGACAAGTGAGAGAAACGGCACCAACCATGACCAAAATGTTCCCTTCAGAAACCAAACACTGAGCAATAGCAGCGTGATGGTGTACAAATAGAGGCGATTTCACAATTAGCGAGAAAGCTGAGGAGAGCATGTTGTGACAACTGCTGTAGAAACATATCTATAATGTTTATATTTGACTCTTGGCTCACCAGATCCAAACACAGCTAAAACAGGCAAATCTAAACAGAGTGGTGTGAACTTTACTTCGTGTGACCACAACAGACAGATTGGCTCCTCTTTGGGGACAAAACAGGAGCAAAGGTTTAAGATGACGGAGAGGGTATGAAGCCACTCATTGGAAAACTAAGCTGTAAGAACAGATATTGGATTGCCATTTGAGTCTGAAACCGATGAGAACTCTATTTGGATCCAAGTTTGTGGACTATATGGTCCTGTAAGTCATTTTTTTGGAGAAGTAAGGACATTTTGGGTTGATGCTTTCCTGGGAATGGCCACAGCAAATTTAGAGGGTTCTCTCGAAAGTTAACCGAACAACACTCGACTAACATTTCTCCATTTTACATTCTTACTTAAACTCCAAATTTTCTGCAGCTAGATGTCTACTAAGACATTTATTGATTGTGTTCAGCTCCATGTAGTTAACACCCCGGTCTGGAGTTTTACTTTCAGTTGTGGGAGAGCAGAATTTAAAGAGCTCCCTTGGGATCTCTGCTTTGTTTTTGCAATAGTCCTGATAACAAGGTAGAATAGGATTTGGCAGTGGCTGTGCTACTAAAGAACACATATTTTGGGATTCGGTGATGGCCAGGAAATACCAGGTGCATGAACTTTGGCTCTTGTGGCAAATGAAATGGCCATCAACTGTATCCAAGTAAAAGCACATTCTATATTTCTAACTTGTGTTATCCCCTATTCTTCAAGTAGATCTTCTGTGTTGTCTCATGGGGTATCTGCTGATGGGCAACAAGCCCTAAGTTGCTACTTTGTGCTCATGCCTCATTTACCCTCCTATTGTGTGATACTTCCCCCACTGCTTAGATTGTAGGCTCTTCGGGGGCAGGGTCCTCTCCTCCTCATGTCTCACTGTCTGTTTCTGTCTGTCATTTGTAATCTCTATTTAAAGTACAGCTCTGCGTAATATGTTGGTGCTATTTAAATCCTGTTTATTATTATTATTGTTATTATTATTATTAATAATAATAATAATAATAATAATAATAATAATAATATTAAATAAATAAATAATTATTAAATAACAATAATGCCCAAATTCCTTGCTATGATTGATGTTCTGTTTCAGCTTAAGACACTTTGGTTTCATCATTATCCTCTTTATAATATCATCCTTACTAAAAAGACTTGAGCGTTTAGTGCTTCTCTCAAGCCTGGATAACAGAACTAAGACTTCTGTGTGGGTTGGTTGCCTCGTATATGGTTTTTCACACTAAGGCCACGAACACACTTGCAATGCTTCTCGTCCGATAATCGGCTCAGGGCCCATATCAGATGAGAATCTGGCGTGTGAACAGGGCCTGTCATCCATTGTCCGAACGACCGTCCTGGCGGATCCACGGACGATGGATGATGAACAGTCGTAATAAAAGCAAAGGGGGAGAGCGCGCAGTGTGGGTGCAGCTCCATCATTCTCTTTCTTCCTCTCTCCATAGAGCAGAACGGTGCTGTATGTACAGGACTTGTTCATGCATCGTGCAGTCCTTAGTCACTGGAAAGGATCGTGAAAGATCCTTTCCAACGACAATTTTGCACGTGTACCCAGCTTAACACATATTGTCACTTTTAGATTGCCTTCTTTTTGTGAAGAGACCTAGAAGGGTTGGAGAGTTGCCCAAAATTTGTCACCCATAGCAGGTCTTGCAATGAAAAGGGTCATCTGAAATCAGATTGTAAATCTAGACACAAGGAACTCTCAATGATTATTTCTCTAAATGATGAGAAGGTTGGTCTACATTTGGGGGAAGTTTACCTTGATTAGGATGGTTTCCACCCAACTGGAGAGTTGCCGTAGTTGGAAACTTCTCAGCTAGGAAGGACTGGTAGATACCTATAAATCTTAAATTCAGTTTAAGCTTTTTTTTAAATTTTAGATAAAATGGGTAAAGTTAGAGCGTCTGTTTTTTATTGCCACCTGTGTTCCACTTGGAGAGATTTCTACAACAGAGACACCTTGTGTAATATAAAAATTGAAAAGAGCTGAAAAAAACACCTTTTTGGTAGTGTTGGGAGTAACCCTTAACTTCCTCTTTTGGTGACTATTATCCTGCCTATTTCCTTTGGGAAATTAAGGATAATCTCATTAACAGAGTAAAAACAAAAATAGATGTTAACTCCTACCAACTCTCAGCTCAAAACATGGAGGCCACTATTGCTTAGTGATCCTACTACTACTACTAGCTACTTGGTAAACCACCATCATGCTGACCCACTTGTTTCAATACTGACCCAAATCAAACTTGCCAAAAAGGACTTTTACCCTTTTTCTCTGCAAGCTCATTCTTAGCCAAAAAATTTGTATGTAAAGCTAATGGTTCATCATGGGTCGCTAATACACAAGCATTATTAGAAGTAGGACAACAATGGCAGCTCCAACATTTTCTCATGACAAGTTTATTTCAATTTAACACAGTTGCTGTGGAATTAGCCCAAATGTATGCAAAATCCTGGTAACATTGCACCCAGAAGCACATATGTGATAGCAAAGATGCCTTAAAATGTCCTTGTGAGGGGATCTACAGAAATCGCATCAAATATACAGTCTCCATATAATCCAGCGTATGATTTTTATTTATATCCCAGTAAATGTTTACCACTTGGTGACATTGGTTTGGTAAGAGAACAAGCTTAATAAATTATTAGTGAAAAGTTTCACATATTTCAGCTTATTTTTTCTTTTTTTAAACCCCAGTTGCGCAAAACAGCAGATTAGGAAAGGATTAACTAGTAACAGACTGGCCGAGATATTACACACTGAGTTGGCCTCAGACCAGAGAATGCAATAGCTGACATTGCCCAACATGTCAATTGTAGCCTAATGTCTCCGCTGCGTATAGGTTGATAGCCTCTGCTTACATCAGATGGAGATGTGTTCATAAACTCATTCTTGGAGAGATCCATGGGAGGGAACACAGGTATAATATGGAGAGGTCACCAAAATATGTGGTCAGCAGCAGATGTCAACTTAAATATCTCCAGGGATGGGGTTTGGAAATGATAGCTGGTCTAAGCTTTAAAAGTCAACTTCCATCCAAACTGGCCCTAGTGGGCTGGCAGTGGCTCCTTATCTGTGTAGGAGACTTTAGTAAAAGTAGTGGTTTGGCCCTCTCTCTTCTCCCAGAAGGTCATAACGAAGGAGCCATCTTCTTGCAGGTGGACTTCCCAAACCCTTTCCTTCTGTTTGCTTTGTAATGGATGCAGCAGTTATAGGAAAAACTGTGGGCGATATAAGAATTCAACATGTAATTCTTGTTCTCAGTCCCACAAACTGGATTTTTGTTTTTTAATGGTCAAGCTGATCTAAAAATCTTATTATTGGATGACAATACATCCACAGCACACTAGGCACCTAAACTGATCTTCCACCAACCTTCTTCCTCAAATTACTCCAATCAGTGCTTATCACTAGAAACCCATAAAAAGAAAGGAAAATTGAGCATTTGCAGCTGTTTCCAGAATCCTTATGGAGGTTTCTTGGAAAAGAGTATAAGAACATTTGGCCTGCTAACATTTTGTGTGGTTTCCCACACTTTGATAAGGCATTGTGTAACTACAAGCTTTCTAGAGTCTTCAATCAACTATGCCAATTGTTAAAAAAAGTATGTAGAGACATACTGTAAAGACATGTAAATCAGCAGTTTCCTTTAATCTGCACTCAGTTTGGGAGTGTGGGGTACCTACAGCCAGTGCGGTGCACCCTTAGATTGTAAACTGTTGGCCAGTCTTATGCTCCCCTTCTGTGTCATTAGTTGAAATCATCAAGTATGCAAGTTTGCTGTCCAGAGATGCCTACTATGTGGTTGCATTATACATAAAGGTTAATAATAATAATATTAATAATAATAATAATAATAAATAAAATTAATAATAATTTTGAACTGAAGTTCCTTCCGCTGACTCTTACATCACTATTGCGACTTGTAATGACATACAAGCCAGAAGAAGACACCGCCATGCACAGCAGGAGACCAGATGTTAGAAATTGACCATTGCTCTGCATTAGAGCTAAAGCCAGAGGAATAGGTAACGATAAAGTCTATTTTTTTGCAGGAGTTTCTTTAAAGTGATCCTGAAAGATATTTTATAACTTAAACGTCTGTACTGCTTAAGGTGGAACTAAAATCTCAATGTAAAAATTCACAATTCAGACAGGTCCTTATTGCATAAAGAGTCAGGTGATGTTCTTTCTGCAATAACTATTCTATCCGCCTGATCACCACCATACAGCCTAATTTCACTGCATTTATTGCTAGAGTTACCCAGCTTTCCTTGGTTGTTCCGAGACTGAATGAACTCCAGCATGCCTGTTTAGGAGTTAAGTCATCCTGGTCCGGCCAACCAAGATGGTGGAACCTGTGAATCAACAAGGGCAGGGGAGTATCCATGGGTTTAGTTTTGCTTTAAATTGTCAATTAGAGTTGCCACTGAAGCTTGTTTAACTTTGGTACCAAGGGCTAAACTACCATTATCTTGCCCTTGCCCAATAGGGACACTTTTATTGGTATAGAGGAATGGGATTTGGCAGGGCTTAGTTCAAAACCTCAGACCTCTAGTATCCAAAGAGAAGGCCAGCACTAGAAACCAGGTGCTCTTGCAGTAGAAGTAGGAACAGAGTTACATATCTGTATAGATTTACTCCTTAATATTCCAATCAGCAGGATGGTTCTATGTCTCTTATAACGCCATGCTGTTGTTGCAGTATCAGTGGAGGTCTTGTCTATGTTGTATAGCAAAGATGTCTGATTGGCATATAAAAATATATTGCAATCCTGTTTAGCTGTTTACTTGCATCATAGCTTTAACCCTATATTATATCTGCATTTATCTCACAAAGCTATCAGTCTTCAGAGGTTTACACTCAAAGTTTAGAAGTTAGCTTTGGATAACCTTCACTTTATTGCTTATTCTATTTCTATTTTCTATTTTCCATTCTTCAGGTTGCTTGAACTGTATTTTGACTCCTGGATTCCTGACTGCTTCTTGAGCCTTTCACCTTCCCGAAAATTCTCTGACCCCAAAAACTCACCAGCCTTTAATTTACACCTAACCTTAGAATTTTAAATGAAAGCTGACCCCCTATGATTGTTAGGCAGTAATGCTTAACTTGATATTGACCTTGACTTGAATTTGGAACCCAACCTATATCCATTTGTCATTTGATGGCTATATGAAAAGATTGCAGACTGAATTCTGCATGGAGAGAATTTGCTAGTGAAGCTACATGACAACCAATTAGCTTTAAATTAAAAGAAAGTTGAAGCAAAATTCTCACATTTTCAAATCGTTCTGTAATGGCCACTATCTTCTGCAACAACTAGTCGCAATGTGTTAGGAATCCTTGCCTCCAAATTTTCTTAGATGGAAAAGAAACAAAATTTAGGCAACACTATGCCACCCAATAGGAAAAGATCGAAGGGGAACTAAAATCAATAGGGAACCATGTTGGTGCCATATAAACCGTTCTTGCATACTGAACTTGTAAGCGAGAACGACCAGTGTAATTTCGCCAAATGAGATAGAAAAAAAAAAAATTGCGGCTGTGCTGATTAATAAATGCAGTGCCGGCTGCATTCATTGATCAACTCAGTGTGCCATCCCCGGGCACTAGAGGTTGAATGGGGACAAGTCTGCCTATTCAAAACTTCTAGTGCTCTCTGATTGGCTAAGGAAAGCTCAGAGAGCACTAGAGGTTTTGAATGGAGAGACCATTTAACCTCTAGTGCCAGGGATCGCACACAGGATTCCCAGGGCTGCAGTGGTTCCCAACCTTTTTGGGCTTGCAGACCACTAAATGCATGGACTCCAAACCGTGCATGTGCAGGGGGGGCTGTGTGTCACTCAAAGTGACCTCATGATGCCAGAACCCGCCCACTCTCCCGTCGCAGGTCTAAGTCTATGATGGGAGAGTGGACAGATTGTGTGCAGAGACACGACCTACCCACCGCCCTGAGCTTGCAAGGCGTACAGAGGATTTGGTCTGCGGCTCAGACCAGGCTGCCAGCCCCTGGTCTGAAGTCCCCCGTAGTCCCATTGTAGACGTAAACAACAAAAATTTAGGCAACAGACATACCCAAAAAAACCTAAATAAAAGAAACCACAATGCTCAAAAAATAAAATGGAGCAAATAAGAGAAGTTGGTAAGGATTTTAATATAATCCAATCCCCCCCCCCCCGATTTTTTCATTGTTATTTTCCTAATTATTTTCCAAAAAAACAATGCAATATCCATAAAAATAGATGAGACTTTTAGGGATTTTTAGGATTAAAAAAATTTCTATCCTCTAAAGAGGGACACTGCCTCCAAGTTAGGGACATCTAGAAACAATGAGACCCCCTCATTAACAAAGGGTGGTGCATCTCTGGGATCATAACCACCCTCCAACAGATCCTTCTAAACACTCTTTAAATACACACTGGCCGAAAATAAAAAATCTGAAATCTAATTTTTACTCATCTAAAGCTGTGGTCATATGACACTAAAGCTCCTGGCCTTTCCTTTTGTTTCATTTTGGTTGGGTGTCAATGCCTTTGAATGCATAACGTGGACACTTCTTGTTGATTGTCCAAAACAAGTCCTGACCTTGAATAGAGCTGAACACAATGATGCCAGTAAAAGGGGGCAGCCAAGGACTGATGCTCCACAGTGGTGGATCAGTGACCTCTTGGGGAGAACATGGTGGTGTCAAGAGACCTGGATGGTGGAGTTCGGTGAATATATCTTCATTCACAGCGTGGTGGCTCAGTGGTTAGCACTCTGGCCTTTGCAGCGCTAGGTCCCAGGTTTGAATCTCAGCCAGGGCACTATCTGCATGGAGTTTGCAGGTTCTCCCTGTGTTTGCGTGGGTTTCCTCCCACATTTAAAAAAAAATATGTAGTTAAGTCATTTGGCTTACCCCCAAAATTACCCTTAGACTATGGTAATGACAAATAACTATGATAGGGACATCTAGTGACATGACTATGTGCTGTGTAATATGTTGGTGCTATATAAATGCCGTATAATAATAATTAATCTCAAGGTTAGCAACATTTATATCCTGTAGAGTTGTTGGGAAGGTGGAAATCTGGTGGAACTTTTAGTTTCTTTGTAGTAAGGAAGGGCTTTATGAAATCTGAACTCTCCAGTTTGCAGTGTGGGTATGGTCCAGTTATTAGGGAATACTGGCAACAGAACAAGTATATATATATAGCAGCAGCAACCTTCGCAATCAGTCCATCTCAATACCTGTGGTTTCTGTCTTTGGCTGTGCTGCAAAAGTTCATAGACTGAGGGCTGAAAATTACTAAAAATCTTTCATATGTAAAGGGTATGAGAGAAGCTAATTCAGCCTAATAGCAATGCAGCTTATGTACACTTGCAGCAAAGACTGCCAGTCCTAGTGGAATGATGATGATCACTTTCCTGCCCTCAGACAGGTAATAGGTTTGGAGTCTCGGAGCAGGTTTCAGCCTGGGAATCCGTCTCAACTGCATATAGATTTACCTTTAATGGGAGAAAAGCAGGAAATTGGCATTGAATCTTGTGTCTTTGCAGACAACAAGTGATTATGTAAGACCATGGGCTGAGAACAGGATGTTTCCTCTAGAGAATGGAATCTGACAGCGCAGAGAGAGAAAGAGGGGAGATGGCAAATGCCAAATAGATAACGTCCAAGAAAGCCTACGTTGTGTTTAAAGGAAACGTTTAATGAAAGGAATTTGGCTGCTTCCATTGCTGACCTTCCCATCTGAAAATCTTATCTGATCCACTGTACCTGTGTGTGCACACAATGGTTCCCAACTGCTTCCATTTAACCAAATGGAACAATGCAGCCAACCTCAAGTCTGAAATTGCCCATAGAGCAGGATCAGACCTCCAGTGGGAGCAACAACAAATATTAAAAACCTTATTCTGAGTCACAATAATGTTAACAATGTAAACCTAAGCCATATCCCAAAATTACACTATTAAATCTAAAATAACATTTGTTAATAAAAACAACAACATCACAAAGTATGCATAAATTATATCATCAGTACTCCACACACAAAGCAATATGCATCAGCATCCAACATAAACTCAACGCGTTTCATGGCAATAAATGGGCTTCTTCAGGTATGTAATATGAACAGGAGAACCATGCAAAAGCATTATTACCAACACGATAAACAAATCTACTTGACAAAGCTCCTTGCAGCAGGAAATCAGTAAACCCAGAAGATCCTAAAGTGCTGGCAGAGAACAGACCAGAGAAATTAAGGGGGCCACACAGCCAATGGAGAATTATCTAATATTAGAATCGGTAATGCTTGATCAAAGCCAGTACAATAAAATAATAAACTGCCAAAGCAACCCTGTGCAGATCCTGGTGGCTGGCACGTTGCTAAAGAACCAGGTTTGTAAATTGATGGGGTTCGGTACCGCTAACTGCCAATTCATTCTCTATTTGGTACAGGTAGATGCTACATCGGATCATTGGCATGAAGATTCAGTAACTGTTCCACAACCTTATTGGTCTTAACATATTGAATTTCCTCTTCCCAGGTGATCTGACTGCAACATTTTAGTGATAGGCTACAGCATTGTGAATGCATTGGACCAAAAGCTATATGTTGACCCTTAATCATGGCACCATCCATTTGGAGATAAAGGCAAATGGTGGCATTGACAAGGGCCACACTATGATCTCTATGAGAGATAATAAATACCTGGAAGTATTACATCAACGCATTACTGAGCATGCATGCACTGAATATGAAAACATAGCTCTGATATTAGTTCCACTTGAAGTACGAGATAGAATTGTCACCATGTAAGGTTACATTCTGCACAGCAAACACGCTTTGCCATATTTTCCATTACATCCTAATCAGCGGGCCTGCATGAGCTCGACTTTGTGTCCTGACTAAACATGTTGTCAGCAAAACCAACAGCTGGACCTGTGCCCCGGACAACCTAATGAGACAGAGTGTGACTTTGTTTTATCCCTTCGGTGTTCAGCGGATACTGCGGTGACAGCTTCCATTTCTCGCACACATGACATGTGTGCCTCTCGGGCTGACGTGCAGAGGATTCTGGGAACATGCGGCACTTGTCAGTTGTTGAGCTGGGAGATTGAGTTGCAAGTGGGTGACATCACCGTGCGATGTTAGTAACTAAAATACCGCCGGGTGAAGATTACAGATGTTTGGGATAAAAATAAACAGGCCTGTGAATTCTTCAGCTTGCTGAATTTACTGTACTGTGTCTTGAGTTGTATTATTACCCTTCAAAAGGGTCAACAGAAAAAAGTCATGTCGTGATTAGGTTACGGGAGAAAAGGACAAGTTTTCTGATGCCCTTCACAAATTTATCGCAGCTACTGACCTATTCATTGTCTGAAGAAACTTTTACATTTTGTAAGTTGAACTAAGGAGAAAAATTAGCATGGCAAATATAATGTTGAAACTGTAGTTCCACTTGCAAATTTTGCAAGCAGGCAGGTCTTTGTTGCAGAAAGGGACAGGTGATGTTTCCTCTGGGATAAAACATACTTACCTGTTTGCCATGCATGTGCAAGTGTGTGCCAGGCATCCTGGCATCCCCCAGTGCTTGGAAGGTACATCATCCCGGCTTGGACAACCAAGATGGCTGAAGATCAGAAAAAGTGGAAGAGATGGGGACGGCATTGCCCACAATAGAACGAGGTCACTATGTTGCCTTGATGAAGGGACCCTGCATGGCCCAAAATGTTGGCTTTTGTTGAGATAATGGGCCGGGTTTATCAAGGCTCACGACTGGAAGAGACTGGAAAAGAAAGACTTTTATTAGAGAACCTGGCTGATTATTATTAATTATAAACAGGATTTATAAAGCGCCAACAAATACGCAGTGCTATACATTAAATAGACGAATACAGACAGTGACACAGGAGGAGGAGAGGACTCTGCCCTGAAGAGCTTACAATCTAGGAGGTGGGGGAACTATCACACAATAGGAGGGGAGATATGTAATAGTGGGAAATAGTGATGGGTTCAAAAGACAGAAGAAGACAGGTAGGCAAGTTTGAAAAAATGGGTTTTGAGAGCTCTTATAAAAGAGCAGAAAGTAGAAGCAAGCCGAATAGGATGAGGAAGACCATTGCAGGGAATTGGCTGATGCACCAAACCTTGAATGGATCTGTTCCAGGATTGAAATCATTTAACAAACAAAAGCAAACAAGTTTAAGAAAATCATTCTAGGTTTGCTGGATCAACCAGGTTCTCCCATGATATAATCTCTAATCTTAGAGATAAATAATAAAGCAAGTATTTTGAAGTGCTGTTGTTCTGTTTCCATGAGTTCTCCCGGGCACCATACTCAGTTGTCATTTCAAGCTCCCTTCCTCTATTACAAAGTCTATTTGCTGTAAGGAGCACATTCATATCACGAACATTGCTTGATCCCAGATCATGACACTTCACCAGCAGCTGTAATGTTATTCATTGGATTCAGACAGATTTATATAACCGTGAGTTGTGGTTGATTAAAGGCTATTTCACACCCATGGTGAGCCACAATGTTTTTTTGAGGGCTTGACTGCGACTGGAACCATTTTTCTGATTGTGGCAAATCACAGCACGGTTCCAAGCAATTGCTGCTTGGAGATTTGTACCATGACTGCAGACACAAGCAAATCTGGGTTCCCATGGTGTGGTTTGCTTGGTTTGCTGCTCCCGGCCATATAGCAGCAGTTTGCTATGCACCCTGGAACACGGTTGTACACCTCCAGCGTAAATGGGCCCTAACAGGCTGCTGTGGTTAATATATACCCAAGTTGAGAATTCCAAGTATTCATATGGGTTGCACTTGAAGACAAATTAATGAATCTATCAGCCGTGATGCGGCGCATATATAAATAAATTATTTGGAGTTGTCATAATGAACCAATACTACCGAGCATCTGTCCCTAAACGGCTGACTGTGCAGCTTATGTTCCTCAAGAAGTTAAGCAATTAAGTCTGATGCTGAAAATGGAAATTCGAAAACAAAATGATGTTGTAATTGTAATTTGCTGATCCAGTCATCTTACTTAAAGGGAACCTGTCAAGACAGAAATGTGGGGACTGCCGCTGCTACTCGCTTTTAAAGCTGAAAGCAAAAGCAGAAATAATAAAATTTATGGGAAACTTTTTTTTTTGGAAAGCGTATAAGACTTTTCTTGGTGTCTGTGGATCCACTTAGGAAATTTCCTTTATTCTCTGTGGTTGGCAATGTCATTGAGACAAAAAATGAGGGGAAAGTACAAATTTGCACAAGGGCAAAAGGAGACTATAATTCTTCCAATTGTCACCTGTTACAGTGTCTCTTTGTTGTGACTCCATCTCATATCCTATTATGTCTCTGTGACATCCTCCAAAGGGACACAGAAGGCAAAAAAACAAACCAACAGGGATTGTAACCCTTTCCTTTTGTTTCCATCAATAAAAAACTCTTTACTTGCATAAGAGTAGGGGTTATTGGCTGGTGGTGCAGGAAAGGATGTGGCTGTAGAGCATTTTGATTTTGATCTGATGGAAAGACAATGAAATCATGTTATTAATGGCAGAATAGGACAGGTGATGTTCCTTCTGCAATAAGCATTTTTTACCTGCTTGTTTGCTTGTATACGCAGCTCAGCATTGCTAGGATACCGGCCACATCCCAGCTTCCCCTGCAATTACCAGAACTCCCGTTAATTTGGGGAACCCCAAAATGATGGGTGCAGTTTTGTAGCCTCCAAGAATTATTCAGGGGGGCTCAGCTCCCCATTCTGCACAAGAGGTGGCAATGCAGGGTCCAGTTTGAGGGCGATACAAGGTTTTATTGTGGTTGTAAGTTCTATGAAATATTTACAGAGTCAGGCTGCCTTTTTAGAAACAAAAGCAATTTTGTTTGTAAGAACCTCAGAGCACAGGATGGAGACGAGGAGGTTGTATTTAATGCTGCAAGGTGATAGCCATAAGGAATTCAAAGAATGTGCAAAGCAATGAGAGCATGCTGGACAGTAAAGGGCAATGTGCTTGCATCATGTGTTCATGTACCTGTTGTATGAGAACATGTAGAATTTTCACATTAGGACACAGAGTCTGTAATAATGAAATATTTTAAAATACAAGTTTCCTGTCTCAGTACATATCATTAGAAAAAATAGGATGCTGCAAATCAAATTCAAATTTAATATTGGAATATATTAATTGACCAATACTGGAATAATACCGCGTTTGTGTTGCTTTGAGTCAATCTTCCTTCCGGCTGAAAAACAGTTTTAAAAGTGACATTTCATTATTTTGCACTTGCAAAGCTTGTTCAGTGAATGGCAGGGTTAATGTTATCTTAGTGCACTACTTCCAGTATATCATATATATTACATAATGAAAAGACAAGATTCTGCTACCCCAAACATGTGATATGTATTTCCCAGCTGTATACAAACAACTGATGTATGCCAGTATTCAGCATCTTTTGTTGATTAAAAAAATGCAGATTGCTGATTTGGAAGCTGTCATCTAATAAACATCTTGTTGTATTTATTATGGAGATGCTTCCCCTCTACTTGTTGGAATTTATAAATTTTAACTGTCATGAAATCAAGTATTGCTACATAGAAGACTTTAAAACAGGTTCAATTTGCAAAATCTATTTATTATAGCTTGTCCTGCTATACCTGAAGCTGCTCTGAATTTCCTGCCCTATGATATGTGCAGCCCCCCCCTAGTATGGTTAGATCGGTCACATTTCAGGATCAGCTATGGCAATACACCTGCATGGGAACCAGATATGGCTGCTTTCACCCATCTGGCCCTTATGGTGAACGCTGCAATCATGCTCCATTCTTATTGCACAGCCATTGGTTTAACTCAGCAGGGGGGTGTTGGGCTGTTGCAGCAAGATTGCTGTGAGTAGGAATTATTAGTTGCAGGTAATGGTGCAAGTAAAGCTACATTAGTGGCATTGGGAATTGTTGCACCAATCTGATTGGTAAGGTATTGAAATATGGTTATTTTGGTGCATCCCAAAATGATGGGTGCAATTTTGTAGTCTTCATTTGGTCTGTAAGAAATAATTAGGGAATCCTTTTCCCATTCCTGCACAATAGGTGGCATTGGCAACATCTTCCAGTATGTCTTGGCATCCCCTTCTAATTTGCATTAACACAAATGTTTGGCCAAGCTAAGCAATATATGTGCACATGATGACAATGCACAGAGAGGTTCTTGAGGGTGGTTGGATCATCTAATCACAAATAACTACCTACAGAGGTTGTTCTTTTTAATTTTGGATAGGGCAGGAAAGGCGTAGAATTCCTGCCAAGTTTTTATTGATACTTGTGTCTGGGGAGGTTCACCCCTCTGCTTTCACTAGCGTCCATTGTCAAACTGAAACTCAATAGAGAAAATCCAAATTGTTTGAGTTGTCCACCGAGCATAGAATGAGAAGTAATCTTCGAATGGGGGCACTTGACCCCCTCCTGCGATAAAGCCCTGTCTGATCCCACATTTTTAAAGTGGAACTTTAGTTATGTTTTAAATGTGTCTACATGTACAGCATAGAGAATGATGCAAATAAGAGAAGGGAATCGAGCACTTGTTTTAGTTGCCAATACAAGCAATGCCGGTAGCACGGGTGGAGTACACTTTAGGATGTCTCCATTAAATCCAAGTTACATAAAAAGTTGGGTTATGTTGGAAATTTGGGCTGCTGCTCCAATAACAGGCTGAAATAGAGAAAGAAAGAAAGAGAGAGAGAGAGAGAGAGAGAGAGAGAGAGAGA
>NC_092862.1:11539329-11541176 GCF_032062135.1 Pyxicephalus adspersus | reverse complement strand
AAGAAAGAAAGAAAGAAAGAAAGAAAGAAAGAAAGAAAGAAAGAAGAAAGAAAGAAAGAAAGAAAGAAAGAAAGAAAGAAAGAAAGAAAGAAAGACTAGGCAATACAAGAGGTGAAAAAAGGAGAGAGAAGGGAGATAGAAAAAGATGGATAGAGAAAGAGAATAGGAGAGAAAAGGGTATTAAAGAATAAAAGAGATAAAGAAAGAGGGAAAATATTGTTGATACAAAAATTAAAAAAATAAAATAAAAAACACAAAATCAATACTGGAGAACAATACAAAGAAACACATAAGTAATACAAACTTTTAGGCCTATTTATACAAAAATGGAGAACAGAAAAATGATCTCTGCTTTTTTGTTCTCCACTAGAAATGTAATCTTCACCTTTATAACAGCATAATAATAAAAGTGAGAAGAGGCCGGACGGAGGAGGAAGTCAGGACAGCTCTGGAGCGTGGAAAAGGAAGTTCCACTTTAACTCTAGCCGCCAGCAGTAATATAAACCTCTGACACTGACTGATCTGATCCCACACACACATTCTGGTTTTTGCTTTGGCTTCCATGCCTGCATGACCCATAGAAATGGTGCCTGTATGACACAAAGCACCGACACAGCACAGGGCCCATTATCTCATGTTATGTAAGTCGGTTTGTGGTCGTTTATTGCACACAAGTTGTGTGCTGAGAGATTAGACTTCTCTGAATGTATCAATGGTCTGATAGGACAGATAAAGGCAGAGTGGAGGGTGCAGGAGGAAGCACCAGCCATGTTCTAGTTATTTCTTGTAAATTTTTGGAATTTTTCTTCCAGGTACAGGCGGGTGAGAATTCTGTATGACGACTAAGAATGTGGGCTGTGCAGGAGGCTGCTCAACAAAGGATATGACTACTACCATATGAGTCAGCACGCCACTTGTCGCCAGTGTTCATACAAGCCGCCAACACCACCATTCATTACCAAGTCACAGAGAGTGCCGTGCCCTGTTATTTATAATGTACGCTGACAATGGATTCTGTGACTGATGTCATGGCTTCTAACTGCTAGTTATGGTAATGTATTAATGTTCCGGGGATAAAATAAACGTATGACTACAAATCAGGTCCCTTTTAGTAACATTTACAGGGGATTAAAGGGGAATCCTAGCATGGCATGCACCACCTTGGAGGCCAGGATGGATTGATGGACGATGACGGGGGAACGCTGCACACATAGGACTGTTCATCTCTGTGACAATCATCTAGCATAAATATAGCTTAACCCAAATTATAACTCTTTGATGATTGATTCAAATTTTGTAAATAGGTAATAATGGAATCCATATACATTCTATATACCGGCATTTAATTGGGAAATGATACATCCTTGGATACAATGAGTGACAACAAGGAGGCAATGAATACATTTATACAATCCATAGATAAACTAGAAGTTCTGCTCTATTCTTTCTCTCCCCAGAAATTCCGTTGACCTGTTGCTGTGGGACGTGAAGAAACCTGTGACAAAATGAGACACATTGACACAGTTCGATTACTCTCAGCTTAGTCAATATCCCAGTTTCAACACTGCAAGTTGGAAGTGAAATTGAGAGATACTTTATTCACATTTCCTCTTACATGTCTAAGCAGCGTACATGCAATAACAAGTTTGTTAATTTAACTACCTTGATAAACAGTGTGCCCAGAGTGACGAAATCTGTGTGCCATTCTATATGGAGTATTGCATTGTCCATAACCGAAAAACGCTGCAATCACGAAGAGTGATTACTGTCTGTGTAATACAGGGCCACTTCTACTAAAATCTGCTATAGACAATATTCTATCTATCTATCTATCTATCTATCTATCT
>NC_092862.1:11534380-11538795 GCF_032062135.1 Pyxicephalus adspersus | reverse complement strand
CCATAGAATAAAAAGGAGCTGGATTGCTGTGCATTGGGGACCTCACTTTATATTTGTCCAGGGCCCATTTCAGTGGTGGACATAGCCAACAGTGGCTATGTGTAGAGCTGACCTGCCCCCTCCCACCATCTAAACTGAGTTGTCTAGGGCTCTCATGCAACACTTGCCCACTTTGCACCTCCCTATGTCTGTTTCTGGCCCATTTAGTCTACAACCATCCCTTGGTACCTCTCCCCTGTTCTGGGAGTGTCTCACTAATCTTTGTGTTGACCCAGCTCATCAGCTCCTCCCTACCACCCAACATAACCTTTTATGTAGGTGTTTGGGAAGAAGTAAAAGGGAATGCTACAGAGTGTCACTTGAATGACAACTCTGGGTCTGCTGGAGCTGTTGATGTCACAGTCAAGATGGCGGCACCCATTTTCAGTCTGGGCTGGGCACCCAGACAGGGCTTTTGGATGTCTACACATTGGAGGCTTTCAGAGGTAAAAAAACATACATGATATGTACATATATGATCTTGGGAAAATATCTTTTTTTACTATAAATAAAAGCTAGGGTCTCCTGAAAAGCCAGATATTTGGATAGTTGGGAAAGGCTACAAAATCTTTCTGAGGTTTCTGTGTGTCCCCACTAGGTAGATTTTTATTAGGTGTTTATTAGGAGGAGTGAGGGTGGTGATGAGGGGGATTGGGTGTATAAATAAACCCAAAATACTGTCTACAGAGGCCTTGAAGGTTGTGCAATAAGTACCATGGGGCTGCATACAGACCCAGGGCCACAGGTGGGCTGTTGGTATGGCAGTAGGTTTTTACAGTGGCGGTGGGAGGAGGGTGATGGGGAGGGGAAATTAGATGGATATATAGACCCAAATCAATTGAGGCTATTAGGGCCTTGCAAAAAGTGCCAAAGGGCCACATGAAGATTCAGAGCCACAGATGGGCTCCAGTAATAAAATCAAAGGATGGTATGTAGTAAAATTTATTGGAGGGTGGCAAGAATGGTGAGCAGGGGTGTTGTCGTAAAAAAGAGGGGGCATTGTACTATCCATGGCGATATCACATGTGCATCTTTGTTATGTAAACCTGCCCGCCCCACTACACCCTGCCTATGTGTCACTCAAAGGGGAAGAAACTTCCTCCAGAGTGACATCATGATACCAGAACCTGCCCACTCACCCATCACAGGTCTGAGCCTGCAATGGGAGAGTAGGCAGGTTGTGTTCAGAAAGACAACCCGCCCACCTCCCTGAGCCTGCAATTCCATACGGGAGACATGGTCCTCGGGTTTGACCAATGCGCCAAAGAATTCTTTGCAAGATAAGATTGGGCATGCATGCCCATTCCTGAAAAAAGTGGGGGGTACGGCGTTCCCACCCGTCCCCGCCCCACTACACTCCTGGTGGGGAGGTGGTGTTAGGTGGATATACAGACTGCAAAATACTGTCCATAGAGGCCCTTAGGACTGTGCAATAAGTGCCAAAGGGCCACATGAAGACCCAGGGCCACAGATATGCAATCAAATGTTGACAAGGCAGTAAGTTTATATCTGGGGGTTGGAGAGGGTAATGAGGGGGGGGGGTTTGTGGGAGGCAAAAAGTATTTAGGGGAAAACTTTACAAAAAGAATAGGTTTTGGATTACATAGTACTTAATAAATAACTAAAACTAATAAAGGTGACTGCTGTATTGATCCCTTTTACTATTTCTGGAGTTTCACATGAAATCAGTTTATATATTTAGAGCTGCTGTGTCCTCAAAGCTTTGAGCAAATTATTTTTCTAACCATATGACCCATGTGAAATCACGTTTGCCTGAGCAAACATTGCACTAATCTCCACTTAACATTTCTCGACTCTCTCTCCACTAAAGTTAACATGATGGGGCGAGACTTTAATCGGGGTGTGTTCATCCTGTTTTTCCTCTAAGACCTTGTCCAGCTACACAATGACCTCTTCTTCCAAACAACCTCACAATGTGCTCATCAATGTGCTGCCGGCTCATTACTTTCTTCAGAACAATGACATGGAAGAGTTGTGCATAGGCTGGAGGTGAGGTCATCCCTTGTTTAACCAGCGTACTATAGATAATGTGTGAATTGCAGCTTTCATTGTTATCATAACATACGTGTATACGCCCATTGTAATACTTACACATGACATGACACAATGACACAATTATTTCAAGACCAAGATAAGAAGGTAAGGTTGTAAGTTACTAAAGGATAGAAAACCAATGTGATCCTTACCATGTATGTAAACTCAGGAGCAAAAATTCAATATATTGCAGCTTGTCATTGCTTATGAGTTCGTTGCATGTTTTCTTTTTTCCTTGGACAGTAAGGGTCTGTGTCATTTTGTTCAGGTGGACTTTACTTTTTAGTCCAGTGTTTCTGAGCGAGGGTTCCTCTAGGGCAGTGTTTCTGTACTTTTTTAACATGAGGGATCCTTAAAATAACTTTCAGGTCTTGGAGAACCCCTTCTATAATTACTATATCTCCAGCTCACAGTATGTTAGCATGGTGGTCAGTGGGGAAAATGTCTACTACACTGCTGGGTATTGAAAGAATGTCACCCTTACAGATAACCAGAATCATTGGTGTCAGTGGTAACTGGCCTGAGAGGTCCAGATTGCTCAAGATACCCCAATCTCTGGAGGAAATCATAAGGTTCTACAGAACCCTGGTTAAGAAACACTGCTCTAAAGGTTACTAGGGGTTGCTTGAGCTATGAGAAATTTGAGCCTCTCAGGTCAGTTTAGGTGACACCAATGATCTATTTGGGTATCTGTAAAGGTGACATTCTTCCCAAAGGCCAACAAAGCAAGATTTATCCCAATGGCCTCCAGGCTATTGTACTATTATTGGTCATATCCTAAAAATTGTCAGGGGGTTCCCTGAGACCTAAAAGTTATTTTAAGATTTCCTCCTTGATAAAATATTGAGAAAGGTTATACCAGTGTATGGGAAAGCAAAACCTTGTAGTAAGTCAAATGCAGCACAGATCAGGTCAAATGTAACTTTCAATGAACTCTGAATGATCCTATAAGCATCTCAGACTGATACCATGGACATAAACCCTAAGCCCATTTCCATTGTTTACACAATTCCTTTCTAAGGGTGACAACTCTCATTCACTGCACTGTACCTATGGAGGAGTAGCATTGTTGCCCCACGTGTGCCAGTAGTACTGAACGCCTCCTGCTTGCTTCATGTCCTTGCCAAATAGGAAGGAGATGATTTATAGTTGATAATGGTAAATATGGGCAGGATTCAGGTCATTGTTTTTCTGAAGGTCCATAACCTTACATCTGACCCTACTGTTGGTTGTGACTCGAGCTCCTACATCACTACAGGACATAATGGTGGCATAATGATTGGTGAGAGAATCCACAATACACCGAGGGGGTTCAGGGGTCAGATACATCCGGAGAGAAGAACCTTGGTTGGAATATGAGCTAGCAGAGAGATGAGTATAACCAATATGTTTGTAGGTACTCTATTTTCAAACCATATTCCCGTTATAGGGACAGCTCTAGGAATTTTTGTATAGTCTTTTCATCAGTTCATGTCAGCACTGAATTTCTCTCCTTACAAGTCAATGGAAATACCAACATTAGCCTGAAGCAGCTTAGAAGGAGGTCAACAGCAGGTGCAATAGAGATAAAGGTAGTTCTGAGGAAGATCAACTGCAGGTCTAATGTTAGTTAAAAAAAATATGTACACAGAAGAAACATACGGATAAAACATAAATAACATACAAAATGTGTAAAATGCTGGTAAAAGCCCACCCACCTCTCCATGGTGAATTTTTACCACCCTACACCAGTCCACCCACTACTTTCCCATGCCTGCTCCTGGAGATTTCCCCAATTAATGCACTCTCGATACATGACCTTGATCGTTCAATAATGACCACTTTGCCAGCACCAACACAATAAAAGTAATTTTATTTTCTGGTGTCCTTTTAGCTGATTACACTGGTTCCCTGTTGTTTATTCTAAAGCCTGGCTATGATTAGGCTACGGTTTTCCCTATGGTCTGTTGGCACCCCTTGCTCTTACCACCTTACTCTGGGTCACTCTGGGTCAGAGTGGGTCAGCATTCCTCCAGAGCAAAGATAGACAAACTCCGGCCTTTAGGCTGGATACGGCCTAGCCAGTATTCCAGTCTGGCCTAATGCCCCCCTAGTTATTTATTGTTGGATCCAGACTAATTGAATTGTTGCATTATCGCAATATTATCGATTTCCCGCTCATGCTTTCCTGCTCCTTCTCCTTGATCTTTCCTCTGCTTTTGACACTGTTGATCACCCCCTTCTAATACAAATCATGTCTCCATTGGTATCTGTGACACTGCTCTCTCTTGGTTTGCTTCTTATCTGTCTGACCGATCCTTTCAAGTTTCTTTCAATGGTAA
>NC_092862.1:11484749-11533433 GCF_032062135.1 Pyxicephalus adspersus | reverse complement strand
CACTACTTCCCACCACTACATATCTCCCATCCTATTGTGTGTGAAATTCCCCCACCTACTAGATTGAATGAAGCCCATTGCCCTGTGTTGGAACGGGGACAAGAAGTACACCAGGGTTTAGTTCCACTTTAAACCCACCTACTAGATTGTAAGCTCTTCGGGGCAGGGCCCTCTCCTCCTGTATCACTGTCTATGTATTAGTCTGTCATTTGCAACCCCTATTTAATGTACAGCCCTGCGTAATATGTTGGGGCTATATAAATCCTGTTTAATAATAATAATAATAATAATAATAATAAAATGTACCGTGAGCTGTGGATATAGTAATTTTAGAAGGGGTTCCTAAGACCTGAAAGGTATTTCAAAAGTTTCCCCCGTGTTATAAAGGTCACGAAACCCAGCTCTGGATTGTAAAACACTACTAAAAAAACTAATTCTGAACATAATAATCTTTAGCTTTATGCAGAAAAATGTCACGGAAGGGCTTCTGCCAGGAAGTCTGAGACTTCACTGATATTTAAATTTCTAAAATCACAAGTGAAGCAATTGATATCTGGTGGGTAGAGATCCATCCCCCTCCCTTACCAGTTGTGTGTTGCAATGTAAAGTAATATTAGAAGGGACTGACTTTTATTTCCTGGCTTCACAGGGCCCCACACAGCAAGAATGAACATAAACCCCAATGTCTGTGCTTCTTTTGATTTATGAGGAGGCACCAAGCAGGGATAACCTCTCCTCCTTCCTTCTTGTCTTGGCTGGAATGCCTATGGCAATCAATTGGTGGGAATTTAACCGGTGTCTGTGGACTGGGGCTCGGTATCCCTGCACAATAATACACTCATCTGTCTAGCCAAACCACGGCATTCCATGATGGGAAAGGAAATAGCTTTAAGTCAAACTGGGTTGTACATATTGGGTCTGATTTATTAAAGCTCTCCAAGACTGGAGAAGATAGAATATCATAGGAGAACCTGGGTGATCCAGCAAACCTAGAATGAGTATCCTAAAAATCATTTGCTAATATTGGGCAAATTGCTTCAATCCTAGACCAGATCCAATCTAAGTTTGCTGGATCACCCAGGTCTTTCATGTTCACATCCAGACTCGGAGAGCTTTAAAAAATCAGTGGTTGGAACCCTTGTCAGGTTTTCTATTACTGTCATTGTAAATGGGGATAGTCCTCCAGACCTTGTTGGGGAGATTTCCCATCTCATTCTATAAAGAGTAAGGAATTTTCCCAATAGGAGTACAAGCATTCTTTCTAAAAAATCTAAAAACTACAGTGGTAATTGAAATCTATATACTTATCATTTGTCCTGGGATGACAATTCAACAATTGGATTCCTTTGTATGAGAGATTAATAAAACTATGGAGGCTGCCAAGACCTCTCCTGAAAATCTTAAGGCTTTTCAGATTTTTGGCTTTTGGTGCACATTTATTTTTTAAAGCAATGACTTGGAGGTTCTCTGTTCTTACAAGAAGTCACTCTTCTACTTCAAATGAAAGGTCTTCTTAAATTACGTACACATGCCATATAATCATTACCCGAGATGAATGGGTATGCTTGTCTCAGCAAAAATCTGACATGGGTACAGTGGTCCCGCCATGGCAGATTGATGAATGACCAATGTTCACCCCTATGGAGGAGAGAACATCAGCATGCCACTCACTCATCCTTCTCCCTCCCTTCTCCATGGAAAAAAACAGCATTTTGTGTATAGCAATGGTTCAATCATTTATCACTGGAAACAACCACAAAAGATCTTTTCCATTGGACGTCTCAATGGGGTTTGCTGCCCAACCTGCAACTCACCTATTCTTAGTTAAAAGTTAGAATTCGGTGCTCCGCTCTGTTAGAGAATGACACCATTGTCTTCCTAGAAGATTCCTGGAAACACAGAGCAGGTGAAATCTTGCAAGGATCATTTTCATACAAGATATTCGCTGATCCAATAATCTTCCTGAAATGACTTCATGCTTTTATAGGCATCCTGGACAGATACTGGGGGTAAGGTAGGTATAATTCTTTTTTATTTTGTAGGTGATATTGGAGAGGACAGAGAAGATATATTTCAAGTTTTTCATCCACTTTAAACCTTCCAAGGGGTCGGTGGCCATGATTGCCCAAATCCTGCCTGCTTTCAAGCTTTGCTTACCCCAGGTTTTTAGCCCCATTTTAGGTCCCTTGCATGTGGGGTGTAACCTGGTTTTTGGCTTCCTTTTCGATGTTGGCTGCCTTTAGGATCTATGCTGTTTTTATTCTGACTTTTGGCTGTTATGTAGAACACAGTGAAGATTCTGTGCTTATAGAAATGCTTTCAGTTGCTTAGAGCAAAACAACCAAATACAGGTGTGCATGTCAGGTGTCCTGAAATGTGAAATATGTGCCTAAGCTGGATCCAAGTCCAAATGACAATAGGACATCCCTGGGGTTGGAGAAGATTTGTAGAATGAGCTCCTAGACTAAACACTGACATTTATAGGAGATCTTGAATACTGTGTATACAGTGATCCCAAATGTACCAACACCCTCAGCATCACTGAATTAAAATTCAAAGAAGTTATAATAAATCCCTTATCTAGGTTCCCCAAGGTTCCAGTTATGCTAGACTTCCTCAGTGATGCTGGGTTAGTGGGGTGCACAGATACTAATAATAATATTGTAAATGAAGATACTCATTGCTGACCATACCCGAAAGTGAAATATATGGTATATGTGGTATATTTTCCTCAATGTTGTAGATAAATGTTAATGATGGAAAAATGTTTACTTCTTTTATGTGTTATGGCAAATTCTATATTCCTCTGAGACCTCTCCATGCAATCTTTATTTATAGCTAAACTTTACTTTCAGTCTTCTGTGGTTCTACAGGTTCTTCTCCTGTATTGAAATTGGGTCAGGTGATGTCCCTTAAACAATAAAATATCATTAACTGCCGGATTGCAATTTCATCTTCACATCTTCACCCATCCAGGTTCTGTATCCTTGGCCAGGCTAAAATGATGTCATTACCTTGCATGCCCATGGTGCCCATCCATTCCTGGCATCCAGGGGAATCCAGGTACAACAAGGGGTGCACGTACAGCTCAGTATCCATTGGGAAAAAGATTTTGAATAGGTATGTATTTCTTTTTATTGCAAAAAGGACATCGAAGTAAAGAACCTACCTGTTCACAATCTTTTCTCTGATATGTTTAGTTTGTCTTTAAAATGTGGCCATACAGCACGATAGGGTATTATTTAGTCCTTTGAGCATGGGGATGAATGCCCTTGGTAAGAACTGATAATTAGGTAGCATAGTGGCTCAGTGGTTAGCACGCTGGCCTTTATTGCGCAATGTTCCAGGTTCGAATCTTGGCCCGGACACTATCTGCATAAAACTTGCCTGATCTCCATGTCTTTGTGTGATTTACTTTGGGTGCTCCGTTTTCATTCCAAAATCATGCATTTAGGTTCATTGGCTTTACCCTGAATTGACCTTAGTCTATGATAATGACATGTGAATATGGTAGGGACATTAGATTGTGAGCTCCTTTGAGGGACAGCTAATGACATGACGATGTGCTTTGTAATATGTTGGCGATATATAACTAATAGATAATAATTCCAGCTGCTTTTAGCATGGAGGTAATATTAAAGTGCTTTGATATACAATCAGCAAGTTTTTTATGGGGTTGGGGGCCACATAATTTAAAGTGGAACTAAACCCTGCTGTACTCACCTGTCCCTGTTCCATCGCAGGGCAATGGGCTTCATGCTGAACAGCTCCAGGTACAACTCCGCAGGGGCAGGGCCACCTATACCATGACTTGGGGTGCCATGGCCAATAGGAGTGGCATTTACACTGCAATCATGGCTGCAATATTATCATTAAATTATATAAATGTGTTTAGCATGGGGCAGTTCTGCCCACAACCATCATGGTTCCTATCACTATCATTATGGCCACCTTCCTATGTTTGCCCCCCAAACACAACCTAGTTGGCCTAGGGAAAGAAAAAGTACAAATCCATCCCTGAGCAGGGAGTATGCAAAACTTCTGCAGGGGCCACTGTGACTACATGACATCCTGGCCGACTTTCTGTATCACGCTACATTGTACGCATCATGAATCTTTCTGATGGAGTCTTCTGGCAGTGCCCACATCAGCAGGTGGTGACTTGGGCATTGCTGCCATCTTCTTCCTTCTTCCTAGATGCAATCTTTGGCCTTTTTGATTGGCAGGTCCAGGGTGCATGTAGGGGTTCCTAAAACCCCAGCAAGAGTAGGGGAAGCCAGAATTTTTTAATGTTCCCCAGAGCAATTATAATAATATTAACGATCAGGTAAGAATACTTATTAGGAGCTCATAGTATAAGTATAGGGGAAAAGGGGGAAAGAAAGAGGTTTCAGGCTCAGGAGGTTTTTGTGCAAAAATAAATCAAGTGTGTATTTTTCAAGTTACAATTAGTGCATACATCAAAGGTACATAATATTTATTTTAAGTTCAATATCCAAATGCCTGGTATTGTCACAGGGTTTGGATACTTTAATCTAGACATAAGACTCCTTCCAATGTCATACAAAGAACATATAAAGATTGAAAACAAGGTAAGAAGGGGACCTGTTACGGTCGCATGATTCCCAACGCGTTTCGCCTGTTATAGGCTTCTTCAGGGGTATAAATTTGCAGAGATTGTATGATTTCTATAACGTACAAATACAAGATATAAGGATATAACATATAGGTTGTCAAAGATTATTGAATATTATAGTTTTGTTAGAAATCTAAGTTGTAATAAAACATATTAATCCTTCTTTTATATGGATGTCTAGAACTTAATATAGCTACAGAAAAACTTCAATTGAACAATCAACATCTCATTTTAAACTTTCATATCAATACACACTTGATTTATTTTTGCACAAAAACCTCCTGAGCCTGAAACCTCTTTCTTTCCCCCTCTTCCCATTATACCTATACTATGAGCCCTAAATAATTAACAAAGAGGTTGGCTCAACACAACCTTCATGAAACAAAGACAAGAACCAACACCAAAAACGTATAAGAATACTTATTACAGAAAGGACATCACCTGCACTATTACCCTTCCAGGTGCCACATTTTTTAATAGGGGTTTTTAGTTCTACTTTAAGGCATTTAATGCGACTTTATTATATTTCTGTCTGACGCTATAAAATCTTTTAATGCATTCTATAAAAGTATCCCACGTAACACAGCATAACTCCTGCAAGAAGAATAGGCTCCTATTTATTCTATGACTGTGTTAAATATTTGTGCTCAACAAACTGTGATTCATTGTACACAGGTACTGGATCTGTCATACAGGAACTGCAATTCAATCTTTTTTTTCTCATAACCTAAAAGACACTAAGGAGGGGAAATTGAATGTTGAAGTGATTACTAACAGGCAGTGTAGTCGGTGCAGCGGTGACTCAACCTATTTAATTATCCCCTCTAAAAATAGATTTAGAAGAAAGTGATGAACAATTGTCACCTGATTGCGCCATCAACAGGTGATTGTGACATTCTCTTTGCACAGGCCCGGCTGTAATTATACGTTAAAATAGACGGGTTGTCACCGCCGCTTGAATGGCTGCAGCTTGCGGAGTATCGTATGTGGTTTTGCTGGGGATTATGCTGGCAGGCAGCCCGAATTGCAGGCTGTCTATGTAAACTGTATTTATTTTGAAATATTATTATAGTGTTTATTGGAGCCGTATCGAATGGCGTTTTTATAGAAAAAGGACACAAGTGATTGAAATAAATACACTACTGAAAAGGATACTGTAATGGTGTCAGTCTGATTCTAGGTTTTGTAAGCTCGGATGAATGTTTGGATAGAATCAGCTGAATACATTCCACGAGGATCAACATTAAAGGTGTGCAGGGTTCTGCAGTTTGTTTTATGTACACAGCAGTCACAGCCTGTCAACTGCCAAAGAAGGGGTGTGGGGAAACAGTGGTCTCTCTGCAGAGGTCCTGCACACACCCATAATGTTGGTACCAGACCGGTGACCGGGCTTTGCTGAAGTAGAGAAAAGCTCAGTAAATGTCCCAGCTACTAAACTGCCCTGTGCCACCAGAGCCGGACCACTGCTCATTGGTTTGGGTCTCCAGTGGTCCAGCAAGACCCCTTCTCAGTATTCCAATCATATTACAGTTCAGGGAGAATGGGGGCACTGGTGGGGTGGGGGAGGTCACAATATGGCATGGACTGGCATTTGTGTTCTCCAGCATACTAATTACATGGGGCACCTTAGCACTGGTAAAGCTGAACTCCAACCAAAAATAATAGGGTAAAAATAAATAATAATAAATTTGCTGCAATAGTCACCTTCAATCCAGAGATTTTGTCTGCAGTACCTTTATTTTGCACCTAGATGTCCTTAGCCTGGTGGCAAGCAAGAAAAAACCCTGTCAGCTGATGCCCCCTAGTCCAAGAGTGCTCCTACTAAGCACCATCTAACCTCTGCAGAGAGACCGCTGCTTCTACACAGTGTGTGTTTCTTTATAGCACACTGGCAGGTCACTGGCTTCTCCACTCTGCGGTTGCTTTTTAAAGGAGCTGTAAACTTTACACATTTTTGTATTGTTGCACCCAGAATATATTTAGCTGGTTGAAAGTCAATGTCCAATAGTGCTTTGAACCTAATTACCTAACTTACATTACTGATATAGGATTGGCAGTCCACTACCATATACAGGGTATGTAGAACAAGCTTTCCTGTACTTCTATGTCATTGCAAATCCAATATAACCCAAGTACAATATAGTGAATAATACACACGTCATAGATAGTTATTGATGGGACAATCATCAATGGGCTGTAGCAGATTGATGAACGACATTGGGGGCCACTGTATACATGGGCTAAGATAAAACAACACATTGAAAAACAATTAAATACATATTGGATGTGTTTTTAAAGGTGACAATCACACTGGGAAATGAGAAGCAGTCAGGTTTTGCTACACATGCGCAGACAGTGAGCATACTGATTGGAGGAGAGAGAAGAGAGCTACAACTCTGTCTAGTGCACTGTTTGGGGTGGGGGAGGTGACCAAACTGGATTTTTTTACCTGCAGTAGAAAAAGTGAGATCACCCACGGTGGGTATTATGTGCATGTATCTGATTGGTTAAACCCAGTGCACCCAGTGATCAACCAAACCAGTCACAGCCCTGCCTGCTCTATGGAGCTCTCCAACCACTCCAGCTGCAAGCCTGATTTCATTTTTAAGCTGACAGTTCTTCAGTAGCCAATACTGAAACTCCGGCAGAACTAAATAAAGGATTTAATAAAAAGCATGCAATATATATCTGGCGCACACTGTGAGATATTTGCTTTTTGTACAGAATTTCTGCAATGTGTAATAATTCCCCCACCTACTAGATTGTAAGCTCTTCGGGGCAGGGTCCTCTCCTCCTCCTGTGTCACTGTCTGTATCTGTCTGTCATTTGAAACCTTTATTTATTGTACAGCGCTGCGTAATATGTTGGCGCTATATAAATCCTGTTTATTAATAATAATAATTTATTGTACATCGCTGCGTAATATGTTGGCACTATATAAATACTGTTTAATAATAATAACAATAATAATAATAATATTTAATAATGACCACTTGTGCTCACCCCTGATGTGTTCATGGCTCCTGGAGGAATATGGCGCTGCAGTCATTATTCGTTTGTGCTGTCCCCCAGGGGCCCCTATTACACATCTCTAGGGCCACCCATCCTTACACAGTCCCAGCTGTGGTTTTATGAACTCAATTTACTAACTGTGGTCTTCATTGGAACTACGGGAACCACTGAATACACAGCTGAGGAACAGATCCAGGATTTGTCTCGTCTGGTATAAGATTTGATTTGACACCTATGCAGCTTTTCTAGATCTCCATCCAAGTTAAAGGGGAACTATTGTGATTCAGGTAGGCAGTTACTGCAGAAAATGTCAGGTGATGTCCCTTCTGCAATAACTTATCCTTACCTGCCCGATCTCAGCCAAGATTTAAAATTTTCCTGAGCCATGCAAGTGAGGATTGCAGCAAGGAAAGTTTTTTGCTGCAATACTCACTTCCTCTGTGGAGCTGTCCCTTGTAAACTCCCAGCTCAATGTAAGAAGGGTAGCCAAAAGCAACTGCATTGAGTCCTTCAGCCAATGTATTGGCAGAAAGAAAAGTTTTTGCTGCAATACACACTTCCTCTCTGGAGCTGTCCCTTGTAAACTCCCAGCTCAATGTGATGAATGTAGCTAAAAGTATCTGCATGGAGTATTTCAGCGAATAAATTGGTGTAGATTTGTGCTACAGGCAGATCTTCTTTTAGGGGGTGATAAGGGTTGCCTTCCCAATGCCTACAGAACACAAGCAGGTAAGAACCAGCAACAATCTTAGCTCTGCTTATACCTGACCATAGCAAGATTGCAAAGTATCCGCAGTGTTTCGCAGTGTTCAGGTTAACAAGAACAAATGCTCCATGCGTATAACTATGTGCAGTTCTAGAAAACGATTACGCTGGAACTTCCTGGAAAAGTGTCAGCAGCCTGTGAACAGTTACATAAGATCGGTGCTAGAACAAGGCTGTGCTGTGTTCCAAGGAAGAACTCGCTCACGGATGACGATTTTATACACGAGGAGCCCTGAGGAAGGAGATCGCCTGTAAATGTACACAATATCACATTATATTCTCCATTATGGTGAAAGAAAACATCAAAAATTCAACTTTACCCGGGTGGCATTTGGTTTGTTAAAGGGGAACTAAAGCTTTTTCTTAAAATAATTGTGACCATAAAGGGCATTTATTGCAGAAGGGACGGGTGATTTCACATCTGCAATAAAATAACCCTAATAAAATATATTCACCTGTGCTCATTCTGTCATGGGCGCTGCCATCTTCTCTGCAGGTGCATGGGTGTTCATATATGTGCCAGGCAGGTAAGAATGCATGAAGAGAGAAGGCGCAGGAAAAGTGGGTTGGGCCAATAGAAGGTTAAATAAGTCCTGGTTAGACTTTTTGTCCCATTTTAAAGCACTGAATATCATAAACAATTTCTGTGTTTACATCTAAATACTGTTTAATATTTTATTATTCAATGATGTGGGATCTATCACTGGGATCTACCACTAAGGATCTGTTACTGAGGAGTCTGCCACCAAAGACCTGTCACTGAGGGGGTCAGTTACTGGGTGCAGTGTAACTGGGGGGGCTATCATTAAGGGGATTGGTCACTTAGGGGGTCTGCTACTGGGTGCACTGTAACTAGGGGGGCTATCACTAAGGGGATTGGTCACTTAGGGGGTCTATTACTGTGTGCCTTGTAACTGGGGGGGTTATCAGTAAGGGGGTCAGTTACTGGGTGCATTGTAACTGAGGGGGCTATCGCTGAGGGGATTAGTCACTGAGGCGGTCTGTAACTGGGTGCACTGTAACTGAGGGGTCTATCACTGGGGGAAGTGGTCACTGAGGGGGTCAGTTACTGGGTGCACTGTGAGGGGTCTATCACTGAGTGGATTGGTCACTGAGGGGGCTATTACTGGGTGCACTGTAACTGAGGGGTCTATCGCTGAGGGGTCTGTTACTGAGTAGCTTTTTGTTGAGGGGTCTACCACCATGGATCTGTCACTGAGGAGATTGGTTCTGAGGGGGTCAGTTACTGGGTGCACTGTAACTGAGGGGTCTATCACTGGGGGAAGTGGTCACTGAAAGGGTCAGTTACTTGCACTGTAACTGAGGGGTCTATCGCTGAGGGGTCTCTTATTGAGTGGCTTTTTGTTGAGGGGTCTACCACCATGGATCTGTTACTGATGGGGTCTGTCACTGAGGAGATATGTCACTGAAGGGGTTGTTGCTGGGTAGCTTGTCACTGAGGGATCTACCACGATGGATCTGATAATGAGGGATCTATCACAGGGGTCTGTCACTGAGGGGTCCGTCCCCATGGACCTGTCACTGGGAGGTTGTTCACTAAGGATCTGTCACACCCCAGAGGTGTATCTCTGGGGGTCTGAGCTGTGTGCGATTAGTTTTTAGCTGCAGGGGCAATTTGGCATTTTTGGAGCCTGAGGATAAATGCTTAATGGGTAATTTCAGCACAGGCTGGGGACCCGGGAAGCTCCGAGAGTAAAAACTCTGCATTACTATGACAGCTAAACAAACTCTTCTCCTTGCATAGGGCATCTCGGAAAATTCTAAGGTCTCCTGCATTGGGGTATGCACAGTAGGTGTCAACAACAACATCTGTATTCCGTAATTTTTCAGTGATTTTTATGTATCTCCATAAGCACGCAGATGTAGTAAATTTCCTCAAAGATCCTCTATGGGGTCCCCTTCCACCCCCGGCCCCCATAGCAGCTGCATAGACTACAATGGCTATGACTATTGTCATGATACAATGTAACACAAATGTTATATTGTGATTGAAACAACATAGTGTTAGAAAAAAAAATGTTGTGTTGGCCGAATTTCTATGCCTTTAGAAAAGAAAAAAGGAAACCCTCTTCCCCAAATGTTCACAAACCAAGCCCAGGCGCATTCTCCTAATTCTAATCTCAAAGTTCACTTTCAATATTGCCTGGAGTCTGCCGTCCACCCATTATCGAATTTGTCATATATCAGGTAGAAAGCCTGAGGTCCATCCTTGCCTTTGCTACATTCCAGCTGTTTGGAATCCTTTAAACTAAGTTGGTGCATATTTGTGTATGGGGATCATGTCTACCCGCCATTCATGTAAATATGTCTGGTCTGCAGCCTATCCTGTCCTGTTTATTTAATGTACATCCATGTACAGTCTCACTTCTATTGTTTGTGTTGGAGACTGTCAGGAATCCGGTGAGCTGGGGGGGAAATCCAGGGATATCCAGGAATGCTGCTGTGAAAATATTCCATACTTCCCAATGAAAACACCGGCACACCTTTACACACACTGGATGGTATATGGTAGGGGAGGGGAATAAGGATGTTTGTAGTTAGCAGTTGTAACTTTATCTGTTGGGCTGTCCATAGCAGAATGTTTATTGTTAAATACCAAACCCTGAGTTTTTCCTTTAATTTGACACAATTTGTTTTATCAAGCCCAATGATCAAAATTAAAAATGGCCTAAAGAATTCTTGAAGAAAATCTGTCACCAGACCATTCAGTCAACAACAGCCCATAGTATTATACATGCATGTTATGCATTATTACACAGCATTTATATAGCACTGACATATTACACAGCGCTGTACAAAGTCCACAGTCATTTCACTAACTGTGCCTCAGAGAAGCTCACAATCTAATGTCCCTAGCATAGTCATATGTCATTAACACAGTCTAAGGTCAATTTTGGGGGAAGCCAATTAACCTAACTGCATGTTTTTGAGATGTCGGAGGAAATTGGAGTAACCGGGGGAAACCCAAGCAAACTCCATGCAGATAGTGTCCTATCTGAGATTTGAACCTGGGAGCTAGTACTGCAAAGGCTAGAGTGCTTACCTCTGAGCCACCCCTTACCTGTAAAAGGCTTCCTTGTGTTGACATCCAAGGCCACTGCCGGTTGGGGCCATCTTGGATGTAGAGTCTGCAGCCCCGGCTTACTTAAAACTCACTTATCCAGCACTCTATATTATTTTCAGCATCCCCAACATACTCAAAGCTGTCATCTACCCAGCACCCTGTATTGTTTTTATATTAAGTTTATAGGGGAAGGGGGTGAATGAGGGGTTGAGGAGTTGGGCCATCACGAAAATTGGTGTTGAAAACAAATTGGTGGTAATGATGAAAGCATGAGGGTTCAATACCACATAACTAGTATACCCTATGGTTCATATGTACAATAATATTACATTCCTTATAGAAGTATGATAAAAGTGCTCAATAATTCTTAGACATTGGTTGGAACTACTCTTCCTAGGAGACAAAATGTATTATGTTGGCGACAAACCAATGTTGAGTCATGAAAAAAAATTAAAGTAGGAGAAAGAGTGGTGGTTGGTTTAAGAAGAAAGAATATAGGAATGGTTGGAAGTAGTTTTATTAGGTTTTGAAACTGAATGATATCTCAGAAGAGAGACCCCTGAGAAGATGAGAGTTGAGCCATGAGTCTTCCATATGCTAGAAGTTCTCTAATCCATTATTATTGTCTGGGATTTATTGATTTCCAGTTTCCTGGAAAAAACACACTTTCCTTGTTCCTGTTGACTTCATGATTTATTCATACAGGGCTATCAGGAACTTTTGAAACCATTCTGCATAATTTTGCATAATTCAGGTATGCAATGCAAATACTTTTTTTTGGAGCCTGGAATTAGGCAATTGTTAATAATTATTCTTCTAGGTTTATTTCTTTGATGTAAACATAGTCAAGAAATGCTTTAAGATGATTCTGACTATTGTTACCACTGATGATTGTGTTAGAAAGTGACACAGCACACAATGTCCATTCAGCCACCAATCTTTCCATGAATATCTGAAGGACTAAATTTGCCTTCCTTGGTCTCTCCCTTCCCTGTCAGCATGCTAATGATTATTTTGTATAAAACCTTTCTCCTTTCATTTCATGTCATATTTTAGACTCAGGTGACATCATCACTGGGTCTTAATGGGTCTCAGTGCAGGCAGTGGAAGGGACCAACAGGGTGCTGGGCATAGATTTATGAAATTATCACAACATGCCATAGTTTAGAAATTCTATGAAAAAAAATTTAATCTTCATACTAGCAGTGGGCTGGCCCTTGGGAGAAGTAATGCAAATTCAAAATACCTTTATGGGCAAGTGGCAGTCTGGAGTAATAGGAATTACCAAGTAGGCGCCATTTGCATGGTCATCATACTAGGTAACACCCATGAGCAATTCAATTTTTCATGATTAAAATAACTAAGACATAAAAAATGAAAGAATGGAAAAGTGCCAGTCAGGCTGGGGGGCAAGAGGCTAGATATCGCTGAATGCCCCTAAACTGGGAAATTCCGCAACTACTACGGTGATTCTCAACCAGGGTTTCCATAGAACTCTAAGGGTCCTCCAAATGTGACTTGAGCATTGAGCACTCTTGGGTCAGTTTACTTGACACTTGATGATCTGTAAGGGTGAAATTCTCCCCTATGGCCAGCAATGTAAGAGACATTCTTCCCAATGACCACCATACTAATGTACTGTAAGCTGTATATATATATTTTAATTATAGCTGGGGTTCCCTGAAGACCTGAAAGGTATTTCCCTATGTTTAAAAGGTCTAGAAATGCTGTTCTGCACCATTAGTGAATGAGACTCATTTTAGTACAGAAGGGGAGCCAATACAACTGTTCAAGGCTGAAGTTAAGGCAGCTTTAAACAGTTGAATACAGTGCACATTAGAAGTGCAACATGCATAGCCATTTTTAGAGTTGTATATTTAACATGAAAGTATTTTAACATTATTGCCTTCTGAACTGGGGCCCAGGGTTCTATTTCAAACAGAAACTCTTTGGGTCCAGTTTACAAATTGCTTTTTTAATAATTTTTTTTCCATACCCTGTGTACAGTCCAGGAATAGGAGAATGGTTGCTTTGTGTCGAACGCATTGCCAAGAATTTGTATTAGGTAATTGCACCTATTAAAAAACACAATATTCCTAAATTATGACTACCTTACGCCACTCCACCCAAAATTCTTGGGTGGACTTATATAAACTTCCAATTCTGCTGCCGAGGCCACTTGACTACATTCTATAAGTGATTGGTGACTACAAGGAGGCAGTTTGCCAAGGTCATCGTTTCTGTTTAATGTATGAGGTCACTGGTCCCTTTACTTTTCCATTTCCTCATGGAAAGTCCGACACCTCACTCCTTCATATCCCCGTAATATTTCGCCTGTGCTGGCAGGAAAGGTGAGGCTTCCCATCAGGAAACCATGATAGTCTTCCCTCTGCTGCTTCCTCTTGATTAGGTAGCAGCAATTTTCATGAAATCACATGCCGGGTCCAATTATAAACTATTTGCACCACAGAAACCTGGACAGACTTTCGGCACATCTAAATGTCTAAACAGCAGGGGACAGAAAGGAACAGCTTTGTTCTTCTCATTTTATAACAAGGGAAAAATTATTCCACATAGCCATATCTACTATGTCATGTCTTCTTTATACTTTTTTGTTTGGCCGCCCACTTAGGACGCTTTTTATAGCTTTTTAAAACTGTTAGATGCCTCTACTAGATTGTAAGCTCTTCGGGGCAGGGTCCTCTCCTCCTGTATCACTGTCTGTATTAGTCTGTCATTTGCAATCCCTATTTAATGTACAGCGCTGCGTAATATGTTGGCGCTATATAAATCCTGTTTAATAATATTAATAATAATAATACCTCATGTTTCTGAGGAAAGCCCAAGAATATGAAGATTCCTAATGGAAATTTCACAATTCCAGCCCATTTTTACAATAGGCGACTGGCCACACTAAAGTCATTCTGTGTGTTACTGTGTGGGCATCTCTGTGCCCCTAGGGGAGTGAGCAATCGGAGCCAGGGCTAGCCAGGGTTAGAACATGTAGACTGCTGCACGGTAATGCATTGTTGGCTAGCTCAGAAGAGCAGTGAGCTTTTGGTGTGGTTACCACTTCCTCACAACCATGAGCTGCTCCCATGTTACATCTCACCTGTCACCTGTCTAAACAATAGCCAGCCATGGAGAATGAATGGAGGCGGTGGTGAGTGGTTCAGTACCATGCACCTAAATGTGGAAGGTGCCAGCTGCCAGGAGCCATCCTGAAAGCAATCTTCCCACTGATGCTCTGTTCAAGCCCTTTGTTTCTATTCAGACCCACTTGTTTATGCAATAGCATGTTACATAAATACAGCCCAATGACTTTGAATGAGCCTTTACATTGTGCCTCAAAATGTGCAAAAAAATGTATTTGCTCTTTTTGGCACCACAATGCACTACTAAGCACAGTGCAGTCACATATGTGCATTATGCTCCATTAAAGATAAGGTGCGTTGCTTTGTTATTTTGCTTTTATGCATTGCCTTTATGGTACTGTTAGTAAATTCATTTTTTACCATGTGTTTCTGTTTAAATACAAGAGCATTTCAATCTTAACTCCAAACAGCTAATTACACAGATGGAAGAAAAAATAAGGTATTTACCAAAGATTTTGTATTTCTGTAAATCTTGTCCTGAAATTTACATGGGAGGACAGGAGACATATTCTCTTCTGAATTTCTGTAATTCGTACAGGTCTTCTACCTGTGACTGGACAATGATTGGGTAAGCAGAAGACTCATAATCTCATCTCTCTGTCACTGAAATTGTATTCCTAAATGTTTATAGTTATCAGTTTCAGTGAGTAATAATCCAGTTTTAGAGTGTCAAATTTTGGAAATGTTTTTGACAGGTATGAATTGAGCAAAAATCTGTGGTATCATTGGAAGCATCACTAAAATGAGGAAGGAGGTCCTGGTTCCACTATATGGACAGAATTGTGGGGTATATCACTAGAGGGGTCTCTGGTAGAACATAGGGGGGTCCAGATTTCCCTATATAGATAGAATTGTGGGGTGCATTACTAGAAGGGTCACCAGCAAGAGGAAGGAGGTCCTGGTTCCTCTATATAGATAGTCTTGTGGGGTCACCATCACTAGAGGGGTCACAAAGAGGAGGAAAGAGGTTCAGATTCCCCAATACAGATAGAATTATGGGGTCACCATCACTAGAGGGGTCTTCATCAGGTTCCAATTCTTCTTAACAGATTTTTAGACTTCATTCAGAATATTGTTCCTGGTTCTGGAGACCAGTTATGCAGACATTACGGGTCCAGAGAGTCCAGAGATTGGCAACAAAAATGGTGAGAGATCTGAGGAATAAAACACATCTACAGAATACAAGAATTTCTATTTGTACATTTGAGAGAAGTAGTAAAAGGGGGACATAGTTGAAACCAATAAATACATTAAGAATAAATAGGGATGATGAAGGCAGTATTCTTGAAAAGAAGCTGAGATCCAGAGCACAATAACATGACCTCAAACTAGCAAGTTCAAAATCAACCTTGGACCATATTAATTCACGGAAAGATTAATTTGTAGCTTAAAATTAACTTCCAGCAGAGTTAGTGAGACATTCAACAGATCTATAAAAAAAACAAAACAAAAAGAGGCCAACTCAATGGACTACTTTGTCTCTTTCTGCCATCGCTCTTCTATTTTTCTACCTTTATTCTGGTATATGTTGATAATTATTTTCAAAATCAGGATCTGTATGCTGGAGAGAGTTCACAAGCTAATGACATAAAATGGCCAAAAGTGATTTGAGTCTCGCCAATAAATTATGGCTGGAGCCTCTTAAATAAACCCAGCCTTCCGTAATCAGTGTTTTGTTACATTATTGCTACTTTTCACTGAGCCACTGTGGAATGTTAATCTATGACATCGTCCTGCTAGAAATTTAAAAAGGACTGAAACTTTTACAGACTAGTGCCTAAATAAAGTTCATTGGGAGGTCAGCACACCTCAATGGTGGCTGGTCGTCTTTTGAAACCTTCTATTCTTCTTTCCTCCAAAATAAAAAAATGTTCTGTTGAGCCACTACAAATGTTGATATCCTCCTTTTTATATCTAATGTCTAAATTGTACATTTTTGAGAAAAAAAAAAGTTTATAAACATTCCGGTTTGCATGAGCTGCAACTTCATTCAACTCCAACAATGGCAGGAACATCAGCAATTTGTTATTCCAACATTTATCTGGTGGTTATACAATGTTCACACTTCCGTGTCAAGTTGGCTATAGGGGGGATGTGTCATTACCTGACTGCTGTACCTCAAAGACACTGCAAAAATGCCCACAAAATGTTGATATAAATTATAGAGGTGTTTATTGGACATTTACTGGACCTCCACTGCTGAAAAGTCTCTGCATGCAATGTTTGTCTACCGCTCAAATACAGTAATGCTATGAAAACCTTAGACTAATGCCAATACAACTGGTCTTTTCTCTGCAAATTTACTCTTTTGCAAATTTTGGCTTTCCCATTGACTACAATGAGTGGATGTTTTCTCAGCACTAGGCAATGCCTGCTTAAGAGTTAAATCCTTGGAAAATGTCTATTCCGTCGTTCATGTAAATGAACCCATAATGCAATCCAAACTTTTTTTTGGACAGTTTTTGGTAAGGTAGCAGAGGGTATGGATCTTTGTGAGGGTTGCCTGTGGCCTTATTCGATAGAATTGGAAGGAGGAGAATGAAGTTTTTTCCAATGGGGTGTTGGTAGCAATAAAACAATTTTTATTGTATTGAAAAGTTTACTGGTGGCAATGCAGAAATCTAACAGGGGTTCGTATGCTTTTTCATGCTATCAAGTTTTGGCTGCTCATCAGTGGGAAATAAGTTACCCCCCCCTATTCCAACCCCATCTTTCCCACCCACTAACTAGTTTTCTCCCCAGATTTAATCACCTAACTCCACCACCGGCACTTTTTCAGGGTGTGAGGGACCAGTTATTCAGCATTTCAGTTTTTCTCACACAATATGGTCTCCAATGGTCCCCTGGTGTCACCACTAAGAATTCTCTTCTGGATCCTGAGAGATGGGGTACCCAAAGGTAATTCTCAATGACATGGACACATGAAGAAAGAAACCATGGTTTCCGTATTATGAGGCACTGCTTGTAATACAAAGGAGTGAGGCCATGTGTATAACAGAAGAACATAAATCACAGAACAAATTAGTCACACAATTAGTGCAAATCAAGTCTGGGGACATTTATCAAATCTGTCGCACAGCAATGTTAAACAGGAGCAGTAAGGTAAAACGTTTGTGCTACAGATTATCTACAAGGTTACAGTATGACTCACAAATTCCCTCATTTGCTTTGAAGTGGCACTGCTACATGAAACCGGACCCTGACCACTTCTTAACTGTGCATCTGTTTGGAGAGAAAATTAGTGTTAGATTTTTTATCATGTATTTACATAGCACTGATGTATTACGCAGCGCTTTACAGAGCCATGGGTTCGTTTGTCTACTTTTTAGTAATAAATCTGTCTCAGAACTTTGCAAACTGTTGCACTTGGCTGCCCAGGAATACAGAGACTTTGCTGAATAAGAGTTAGCATTGTGATGCACTGTCTATAATACAGGAAAATGAAGCATGGCATGGAAAACAGAGTGACATGATTGAAGCCATTAAAATCATGGGGGTGTGAAAAAAGTTTAGGGAGGCAGTCGATTGGAAAAAGAACTGAGATCTATGAACATGGTAACCTGACCTCAAACTAGCAGGAGGAAAATGTGAACTAACCTTGGAATATATTAAATTACTGAAAGAGTATTCTTACTAGTGACATTGGTGCTGTGTGATCTATGTGTGCTGGAACATATTGGTGGTATGGACTGGGAAGAGAAGTACAGGTCTCCCCATGGTGTGTATAATCGAGGGTTTGCTGTATGTACTACATTGCACGTATGGGGATAAAGAAGTCCTGATTGCCCTATATAGATAGAATTGTGGGGGCAACACTAGAGGGATCATCAACAGGAGGAAGGAGCTCCCGATTCTATATAGTTAGAATAGTGGAATGCATGGATAGAATAATCACCAGCAAGAAGAAAGAGGTCCTGATCCCCCTACATGAATGGAATTGTGGGGTAGATCACTATAGAGATCAGCAGCAAGAGGACGGAGGTCCTGGTTCTTCTATATAGATAGAATTGTGGGCGCAACACTAGAGGGATCATCAACAGGAGGAAGGAGGTCCAGATTCTTATATAGTTAGAATAGTGGAATGCATGGATAGAATAATCACCAGCAAGAAGAAAGAGGTCCTGATCCCCCTACATAGATGGAATTGTGGGGTGTATCACTATAGAGATCAGCAGCAAGAGGACGGAGGTCCTGATTCTTCTATATAGATAGAATTGTGGGGTATATCACTAGATGGGTCACCAGTATGAGGAAGGAGGTCCTGATTACCTTATACATAAAGAATACTGGGGTGTATGACTACAGGAATCACCAGCAAGAAGAAGGAGGTCATGATCCCCCTATATAGATATATTTGTGGGGTGCGTCACTAACAGGAGGAAGGAGGTCCTGCTTCCCCTATATATATATAGAATAGAATAGTAATATTAGAGTGATAGTGGAATGTATTCTTAGAGTGATCAGTAGCAAGAGGACGGAGGTCATGATACCCCTATTCCTTTTACAATTCCTTTATCAAGATTTTTCTCCACTCTTCTATATTTTTATCTCTATTATGTTGACAATTGTTTTCAAAATCATCATCAGGATTTGTATGCTGGAGAGAGTTCACAAACTAACGGCCAAATGTGAGATGAAACGGCCATATGTTAGTATGAAGCATGGCATGCAAGGCAGAGTTTTTCTTGATATGGATACTAAGAGCTGTATGACCTGTATGTGCTGAAACAAAGACCTTACTGGTGGTATGGATAACAAAAAGGGGAGTTCAGTTCCCTTTAGTGTACAGATAATTAGGCTTTGCAGTATGTACTAGATTGCAGGCCTCTATGGTGCTGGAGATGCTAAGAAGCTGTATGCCAATGTACAGATCTCACTGCTCCCTGCTTTACTTCAATTGAAGGGCTTCATTTCAAACCACAGTTCCCAATAGCAACTTTTTGAAAGCTCTCTTGCTGTGCACTATTCTCTTTAAATACTGAAATCTCTGGTGTACCTGGTATTTTGCCCAATAATGAACCCCTTCATCTCAGCACACATATTCATACCTGTTTTATTGGTGGTACATCGGTGGCTAGAAGAGACGACATCCCAGCAAATGTTCCTTTACCACCAGGAGTTCGGTAATAGACTACATTGGTGACCATTGCAATGGTAGTTAGCTTGAGGACAAGGTACTTAATTAATGGTTATTGAAATGGAGATTGGCCATTGGAAAAAAAAGTGTCCTGGTGGTGGTTAGGAAAAAACGCCCCCTTTCATAGGTTGATAAAAAGCCTCTTTACATTAAAAAGAAGAATGCCCCCCTGCCTTGGTGTTCAATAGAAAGGTGTATGCCCCCTTAATTATTTAGTTAGTTGGAGTAGAAATTTCACTTCCATTGGTGGTCAGTTGTAGATGAGATGTTTCATCAATCCTGAGCTGTTCTGACCCTGCTGAACCATATCAGCATCACAATTTCTGGGAGATCAATAAGTCATCATTTGCACAAAGCCACTTATAGCAATCAGTAAGATTTCACCTTGTACTGCCCTGATTTTAGGAATTTGAATTTGAATTGGTTCTTATCAACCTTACCAAATGTTACAGGTGAACTTTCTTGTAATAGACTTATATGAAAAGTATTTATGTTTCTTGGCAAATTTTTGCTCTGCCTCTTTCTTGCTAACTGCATGTGATGCAAGATTAGTGATTAGTATTACATGATACCAGGAGAGACAGGAGGTGCTGTTAAATGAGGCATTAATGCTGTCCCACGTGGTTTGGGTGGATGCAGCTTATTAAAGGATTAACAAAAGGGAACAGGAGTTCTCAGAACTATGCCTATTCTGTATTGACATAACAAATTGATTGGAACATAACATTCACATCAAGAGAGATTTCTCTCTGTTTAGTTTAAATCGAGCATGGGAAAGCACAGACGTCTCCCGTTGCCATTTTGTTCGCCAGAGCCATTTTCGAAAGAGTGCATGTGACATCACTGGGCCAATATTTAGGAAATTGCAGGCTCTTATGGTGAATATGTGGCTAAAAATGCTGTAAACCAGTGTTAATGTAATGGATAAGAAATGGCATAATCAGACACTTCGGGAAATGTCGATATCTTGGTCCCTGTTGCAGGCTGTAGAACCTTCCACTGCACAGGGACAGAATAGTGATGTAAGAGACGGCAGATCAAACCACTGATAGCAGCGGGGGGGAGGGGGGCGCAGGAAATTGAATGGAAGTGTCAGATTCTGCAGTTTCGCTAGACTTCTGCACATTTAGGTGTCAATTTCAGGAGAGGTTAAATGTCTTCTTTGCAGAGAGCCCTTTTATTCCACCATGGTATTTTATCACATAGTGAACAACATTGTAAAAAGATTTTATGATATATGTAAAATATTCTCCCAGAACCAGTATTTATCCACATTGCTTATACTTTGTGCTTCATTTTACCACTTACACAAAATGCATAGACCATCATTCAATTATCTTTATTTAGTCCTATTATCACCTAGCAATCACCTAGGTAATTTAATGCATTTCCTTTTTAAGGATTTGTCTTCTGTAGTAGTGAAATAAAATGTTTGTAAAATACACAAAAAAATGTGAAAATGCATTTAACTTTGCTTTTGTTATCTAGGTTCTTGGAACAAACCTGCCTATCATCTCCTGTCACAAAGTTGGAACAACTGCCAAAAAACTAAATATTGGTTTGTATGAGTTCACATGAAAGCATTAAATGCTGTGCTCCTTTGTTATGGAGCAGCGGTTTACATTTTCAGGTGGCAGCAAAATAAAAAAGCGTCCCCTGTGCCACCTAAACACATTAAGGCGGAACTAAACCCACAATGCTCACTTATTTCTGTTCTCTTGAAGTAGGCCGCCATATTCCATCCTATTTACCTCCTAAAGATGATCTTTGGTTATCATGATACAGGCAGGTAAGGACAGGTATTGCAAAAAGACAACACATGTCCCTTTCTGCAATATCCACCTATTTTTAGGAAAGTTCTGCTTTAAAGTGAAAAATGTAGTGCTCCTGGTATGAACAAGAATCAGAATTCACTGCTTGGTGCTGTCAAACAAATAAAGGGTGCTTGCTGATAGGGGAATAGGGAAATCTGTGCGATGAGTGATGACCCCACCAGTGTCCAGTTTATCATTTATTCATATGCTAGAGACACATAACATACACACACATATATATAAATATGAGTTGTATTGCCATTTTGCATTTACAAAAATTAGGTCACTATTCAATTTGTGCTGTCTGGTAGGGCTAAGGTGCCAAGATCATAATACCGGCTGAACAGACTAACTTATATTTCAGCTGGTGAACCAGCTCACATATTTGTGTTGTATCTTTGTATCAGTTTGCATTGATGCAGTAATTACCAAACAACAGACAAGGTTTTAGGTAGAGCAGAAAACCCCTTTAATGGTTCATTGCCTTAGAACAGCAGGATTCAATAGCAGCTGAGAATGTGTGAGAGGAAAGCTAACGAGCAGTGCAAACAAATTCATTTTTAATTTGGTGAACAAACAAGAGTCATCCTCCCAGCTGTATTGATTCCTGTAGGAAGCTGTATTTCATTAAGGTTGGCACGCTGCACAACGCTCACCCCATTTCACCTTTGCCAGCACATTGCGACATTCCACCATTTGGTAACACAAAGACTATTGTTCCAAAGTCTGTATTATGAAAGCGCTTCCGAGCCTCTGATTCAGGAATGACTCGTCCTGCTTCTAAAACTGCAGTTTTATTGTTATAGAATCATTAAACTGAGGGCAGAGAAGGGCCAAGTGGGTCAACTAGCCCAGCAATTCATTCATGGCCACCAATTGGAAATAAAAGAATTCCTCGATATTATCAATTTATGTATTAAAGTATAAATAAATCAAAGGCATTGGGGAGATAAACCCTCTCTATATGTCCTGCTTGAATGTTGTCACCGGGACTTAAAGTGAGAGACAATCACTTGAGCATTGGGGCAACAAGTAGGGGGTCAGACATTGTTGGGTTTGGTTTGTCCTGGGTTCAGCAAATATTCAATTAACTTTTTTGGGTCAAACCTACTTAGTTGGTGAGCTAAATACTGGATGAGAACCCATTACAAAAGTACACAACAGACAAATTTCCTATTTGAGGGTCGACCAATGAAAATGCTGCCTGCTGTGTACCTTAAAAACTGGCTCCCATTTAGTGGTTTACCTTGCCAGCTTAAAAATCGTTTTGGAGCCAGTAGTAAACGTGACAAATTATTTTGAGTTTGTAAACTTTTATTTTTGCCTACGTTTGGTGAAATATTTGCCTACGTTTGAGCCGCACCCAGCCCAGGATGAAATTCAACAACTGACCTAGAAAGGGGTTTCCCTTTTCTCAGGTTGGGTTTGACTTGGGTCAAACCTACTTGGGTGGCGAGGTAAACCTTTAATGGCAGCCCATTCCTACGGTACACAGTGAACAGCATTCCAATTTGTTGTTGGGTATGAGTTTGACTGGAACCCACCTTGGCATAAAACTCAAACCTCATTCCTAGTAGCAATTGTCCTAGAAGGGATTTCCTTGACTTGGTATCTCCTTGGGATCTCCTATTACTGTAGTGCCAACAGCACTGAAAAAAGTTTTGCCTTTAGAAATAAGGGGGACATTCAAACTATTGCTATGCAGTACCACATTGGGCGACCATTCATGTCTCAATGTACAATCATTATTTGTAACTGGCACCCCAAACCTCTAAAAAGTAACTTAATACACAACACACAACAATACACTACAAGCACTTTTGTGGTCCGAAGCAGTTTGTTGGCGCTGTCTGTTTCAGTGCATTGGTACTAAAACACATTGCAATAGATCAGGAAAGTCTATATGGACCCTGAATTCATTTTTTAAAATAATTTCAAAAATACTGGAACATGTCCTTTAATCTTCTGCACAGCAGCAATTACACTGAAAGAGGCTGAACAGCTGACAGCTAAAGCACTGAATCAATCAGAACTCTGTTGCTTTCCACAATGCTGTCAGGCAAGAGTTGAAGCCACGTTTCAGGACTATGCACTACCCTTCATCAGGGCCATTTTAAGGACTGGAAATGCATTGAAAATCAAATAATTTGTGAGTTGGACGCCTTCAGCCATTATTTATTTTGAAGATCGCTGTCTGTACAACTAGGAGATTCCACTACAGCTTCAAGATGTGGCCGAGGATTTGCACATCAGCATTTCACTTAAGCAAAAGGAAGCCACCAGTGAACTTGCCTGGAGTAATGCAGGAAAGCCACCTGGGAGCCAGTAGCCAACTGGGAGCCAGTGAGGACAACCAGTATAACTCTAAAATATTTGACTATACCCAAGGTAATTAGATTTCCCCAAGAAACACTCTTACCTTTTGCTTGCTTTCATGCATAATGAGCAGCTAATAGATTAAACTGACTAACACATCATGAATATATATAGAGTCAAGATCAGTGAGTGTATGTTCCTTCATCCATTTGTATGGGGCACTGTGAGTATGATGTAACCAGGATGAGGATGGAAGGGACATCCTCCAATGGGGACACTTGTTCATTAACTAAGAAGGGATTTCCCTCAGCATGTAGAGGATTCTTCTTACTTGTTGTTGAGTTCTCATCCCTGGAAGAAACGTCTGGGATTGGGCACATGGTATAAAAAAAACCTGATCAGTGTTTTAACTATTCCCTATTATCCACAATTTAAAAAAATAGGCTTTGGCCTGCTCCTATGCCCTTCTTTGTTCCTCTTGCACCAGAACTTGGCTCTAAAGCTTGAAATGAACTCATTTTTATGTTATCATTTTATATATAATCTAATACCACTTAAATACTAAGCAATTTTCTGTAAGGTAACCTCCATTGGCTTTGTCCAATTATGGCATTTTGGTTGACGGGTTTTTTTTTGAGATAGCGGTAATATGAGGGCTTTGCCACGGCTGCATTTGTTGTAAAGAGGTACAGCAGAGGGGGGTCTTGTAGCCGACCCGGTTTCTCTTAGTAAGTAAAATATAAGATCATATGAACATAACATCACAGATTTTTGAGGCTTGGTCTGCCCTGACTCATCCTGAGGGGATTAGACAGTTCATGTCAGGATAAGCGGCTGTTGTAAATTACATATATAGTAAGCAGTGCGCCACGGCCGCTGTGTACCTCAAAGTTAGCATGGTGCCCGCCGGTGAGTCACCAGATAAGAGACTCATTCTGTTCTCATGGACACGTTGTGAAAGCAGCTGAATTGTAAGGAATGGTTGGGCTGTCACATGAGAACAAAAGAAAATAGCATACTGTACATGAATAAAGACCTCTCATGTCAAGAAATACTGTAGTCCACCTACACTTGCAGAATTATTTAAACAGGGACTATAGTCACAACTACATCATACAAGGTATGCACCATGCACCAGGATCAGCCTTAGTTTTTATTACATGATATTTTATGTGAAAAAGGATCCTAATTCACTGTATGATTTGCAATTACATGACAGCCTTTGTGCTCCTTGGTCTTGTCCACTGGTGGACATAGCAAACAGTTGGCCCATGTGAAGAATTGATTTGGGATCCCCCCAATGTATGGACTTGGGGATTCTATTGGCTGAGAAGGGTCAGACTTTGCACCTCCCTTTGTCCACCCCTGGTCTTGTCTGGGCTGCAGGGGTACCAATGGTCTCTGATGTGTTTTGTGTTGCACTTAGCTGGAAGCAAATTCATAAAGTCGTTGTTTGCCCATTGCCAAAATTGAACAAAGAAGCTAGATAATGCTGCAACAGAAATATTGTGGGGTTGTTACCATAAAGCCGGTCAATGAGGCTGCAGAAGTCCTATTTGCAGGAACAACAGGGAAATACCTAAAGGTGTAAAAGGAATTGCACACTGAAAACTTGGAAGAGGAAATGCTGCACTTTATTTGGTAATTTTTGTAACCTAGATGGACTCACCTTGCAATGACTGTGCTGTACTTCTAAGACTGCTATAAGCTCAGAAGATTTCTCGCAGGATCAACAGGCATGTTTGCTCTTATCAGATATATTTTATGTATTAGCCAAAAGGGAGCAAACTGCTGCAGAATGCACAAACAAAACTAATATTTAACATCCTCCAGGTTCTTTACTAAGCATATGCTGGAATTCATAATGAGTTTTTTGGTGGGTGGATGTTTAATGTTTTTGCTGTGGTTGATAACCACAATGAGAGGTTTTTAGTTAAAGAATGAAGTCAGTAACCCCCTGGAACACTGCGGCTACTTTATTGCTCACTTATAAATGCTTCACCACGATGCTTACAGGCTGTCTGCGGACTTTCTATTATGCTTGATCATGCATAGTCATGACATTCACCATCCAAAGACTGATAGAAAGATAAAGGTATAAAAATAGAATACTGAGGGGTAGTTCTAATGTAGATTATGAACAGGGGGTGTCATAGGGTGTACATAAACCTTCCAGACAAGTTTAATGAGCACAACTTGGGATTCCCTGTACAAATAATACCCTCCCTCGTACAAAATGATAGTTATAGTAGAAAAATGTTATTGATATATTAGTTTATAAGGACTGAGACCAAACATTCACAGAACAGTGCTACTGTTCAAAACAGCACTCTCTATAGGACCAATGCTAGTCATACAGTATGGAAGTCAATTAACAATTGGGAGAACCCCCTTTCACGTCTTAGAGAACCCATGACAAAAATAGAAATACTCACAGCTCGCAGTATATTAGTTTGGTGGTCTATGAGAAAAATGCCTTTTACATTGCGGGCTAGCAGGGAGAAAGTCATTGTTGTCACTGGCCTGAGAAACACAAATTATGTATTGCTCATGGAACCCCCATCAAACTGTGGAGGAACCCTTGGGGTCTATGGAATCCTGGGTATGAAACACTGCACTGTAGGGTCAATTTAATCCATTAAAAGCACATGGACTGGGAAGAATAACCACCAGAGAATAGTTGGTGAATGTCCTATTCATTGCTTTATAAATGGATTTTCTTTCTATTTTTTGGATGATATGGTGATGGTAATTACAATTGCTTTAAATTAATTCTTGCAATCAACAAAGTATCTGACATAGCATCCACTTGTTCAATAAATAATCTGGATTACATTGGATTTTACCATTATATCTAAATGAAATTTTGATTGTAATGCAAAAGTAGTTTTAATTAATGTATCATGAATACCATGGCAAGAAAAAAACCTGCCTTGCCTGATCAATTTTTATTCAATATTGTGTCTAAATATTGTTTGCAAATTTAATAGTTTTGATTGAATTTTGATTTGTCTAATCAATTGAAAATAATACATTGCATATTGCTAGCTTTATCCACAGATAAAGCTTTATACCCCTTGCAATCAAGTACCAGCAACACCGTATAATGAATAAAGGAATAAGATAACCAGAAGGAGTTCTAGTGTTGGACCATGAACTGGTATGACCCATGTATATGCATGACGATCAAAAGACAATGCACTATGAAAACGTTTCACTAATGCTGTAACCATCCCACAAAGTTATTACTGCCTATAAAATGAAGAAGTAAATCTTGGATGATAGAAGAAGAATGGCAAAACCCCAAGCAACTTGGCCTAAAAAAAACTATGTGGCAGGGCTGGTGAAAGAATTTTATATTCTACTTAAAGGTCTCCATCAGACTACATTTTATGATCCATAAAAGTATACAATTTATTCCACCCACACATATATTGCAACCAAACTGAATTTTAAACTGATTCATAACTGTGCTCTCTCCATGTGTTCCATTCAGACAGCAATTTCTTTTCCAGGAAAACCACATAATGTTCTTCACTCAAGCTGTGTCTATATTACATTGAAATGGCACTTTACACTCCTGTAGGATTCCTAACCTATGCTTGAAGGAAAATGGTCATCAGGGAAATACATGGGGGCTCAAATGTTTGACTTCTTGCTAAAACTGCATGCAGCCTGCTTGTACTTTGTCTTGACGATCCTTGGGCTTCAGGCTTTGCAACATGAAATGTATATGAATTTGGGCAGTTTTGATTCCCAAAAATCATCTGGGAGAAAGATCCCTATGGCTGTCATTCGTCTACTTTACCTGTTAAGTACCCTTAGGATGGCCAGTTGTATGGTAGGCAAACTGGGCAATTGCCCAGATGCCCAACTTCTCCAGTTTAGTAAATGGCAGGGTGTGGAGGAACTTGGAATCCCAACTTCATATTTGCTCAGGGCCCAAATTTGTCTAAAACCGTCTTTGACCCCTAGCTTATCTGTAGTACCACCAGATCCCATTTTTCTTAGCATCCCTGGTAGAAATTTTTAAAGTGTCTCAAACTGTTTCCCAGCCTCACCATCTTATCAAGCAGGAGCTACCCAAACCACTGTAATATACACTCTTTTTGGAGGCAACTTTGGAAATCCACGACTTTAATTTCAAAATTTTTACCATTTGCAAAAATGATGATTAGAACCACAACTGATGGAAGTTTCTTTTTTTCACTAAATCTACATTTGTCCCATGGGAAAGCAAAAGCCCTCATGAAGTCTATTTCAATTTGCACTAACAGTGAAAGAATTCTTTCTTGATCCTGAAATGAAATTGAATATTCCCTGGATCAACTTTTTATAATAATTCAATATAAATGAATGTTATTAGCCGTTTACATTTTTGGGGTTTTTAAATAAAGTCCAACTCTTTTTGTTGAGACAGTCTACTAAGTGAGTTAGATCAAGTTCGTATGGAAAGCTATTCCACATTCCACAGCTATTACGGTAAAACCCTTCCCATATGCGAAGATTAGATTTCTTTTCTTCTCATCTCATCAAAAGATTGTCTTTCGTGGTGATGGTAAAGTGATCTACTTTCCACTATTACAGGCATATGGGACCTTTATGTTTTAATACAAGGTCATCATATACCATCCCTTATTGCCTCCTTTCAAGGGTGAATACATTTTGATTAGGAGGTCTGACTTGGAGCATGTAGGCTTCAGGTTATCGACTCCAGGGGATCAGAATAATCCCAAAGGACAAGCATTTTGAGGTTAAGGTCTAGAAGGGCATTTTCCATCTGAACCTTACCAGAACTGTTATGGCACTGGAATATGGACCCAGTAGTTAAACCAGACCCGGCATCAAGTATAGGTTTCCATTATGGTGGAAATGTATGCTGCAACTCCGTAGCAAGTCACAAGTTAAGCTGAAACATGGTCTGATCTCGAATTCAGTCCATTCTGCAGCCTCTCTTACAATGTACAGTCTGAGGGATCACATTGGAGAGAAGATTGAGGACATGCTTCATTTGCAATCAAAGCCAAGAACTGCACAGGCACCATGATTTTCAGAACTGTGTCACCCATGAGCCAGATCTAAGTCCAAGAAGAATAAGCTGACGGTGGATGATGCTTCTTTACAAAAAAACAAATGAAGATGCTGTGCAGCTAACATCAGGTATACTTTTTCATGCAAATGCATGCAGATTCAGACTAGGAACCTGGGGCCCACCAGAGGTAGAGACAAGGACCTAGCTAGCATAACATTCCTGGCATTTGGTATTTTTGTAAGGTAGCAGAGGCCCATCCGAGAAACCATGGGAATATCACTGGAGCCCACCAGTTGTTTTTTCCTGTCCTACCATGGGCCACTCCAACCCTGAACACACATATGCATTTATCATCAGAACATATATTTGATGTTAGGTCCACTTTAAGTAAGTTCTGCCGGCATATATTTGCACAGTGTGAATTATATTACAGAGCAGACATATCACTATGCAGCTTTTTCCTCTATTATCCAGTTAGTTAATACACAGCTTGTGGCTGAATGTAAGTTTCGCCCTGCGGTTTCCTCTGTCCTCTTGGATTTAGATATTGTGTAGTGAAATGTAATGAGTGAGCTGTGTTTGCAGTTGAACAGCTGGATTTGATGAGAGATGGAATTTCTGGGGTGATCTTGGCGTGCTGCTGAGTAATCGGAGAGCACAGAGACAGACTGACCTGCATGCTGCAAAGCTCTTTAATAGCTCAACTACAGGTGGAGGTTTAAAGAGAACCAGTTCTGACTTGGCTTTTATCCAGGGATCTACAACGAGGCTTAAATTATTATATTTTACTCTTTTAAAGTATTGTCGTTAGGGTTATCAAACATTAAAGTGCACCAAACATCATAAACATGAAAAGTTGACTCATGCTAAGTAATATGTAAGAATAACAGGTCCTCCCCATTTTCATGGAGATCACAGTAAAAGTTGTGCTGCATGCTCAACTACAATTGAATGGGGAGTTGTTGGGAATCATTTTTTGCAAGTGGCTGTGGCAGAATAAGGCACGGTTTACAAATGTGACATGTTGCCTTTGCCATGTGGTTGTTGTTTGAAGATTTGCACCTTGGTTGCTGGCATGGGCAAATCTGGTTACTCAGGTGCATAGTTTGCTGTCCAACCGGGAGCTACCAGTTGTGAAGTTTTACACACCAAGTGTGAAAAAGTCCTAAGAGTTCAGTAGAATTGAGATTATGTCTCTGTGCAGGACACTTTAGTTTCCTCACACCATACTAGTTAGGTATGGCGTTTCACAAAATACGGCCACGGGCAAATATGAAGAAGGAGCCTTAAATTTACAGCAGTCCAGCTCCCGACGCTGTTGTCAGGTGGGGCATTTGGTGAAGGTAGGGGTGTGGGTAATTCCCCAGTTCGCCCCTACATTAAAACCAGCCCTGATTCAAGTCAATTCTTTTTGTATGGGAATACAGTTATACTTGACCTCCAAAACAGTTGCAACAAGGCAAAGCATAAACTGGGCCCCTTACACCGAATATCTGGACCTAGTAATTTGGAGCTTTTAAGTAAACAAACTTTAATAAAACAAATATTATTTAGCTTTACTAGTAAAAACCCCTCAATCCATCCACAAACCAAGGCCACCAAGTCCCGTATTGTCTTAGCTTCCCTCTTCTTGCCCTGATCAAACTGTCCAGTGCCACCATTTTCTTTTTTACAGCTTATTTTTCACGTCGCCCCAATTTGTGCAATCATAGGATCGGGTGACGTATCTTCTTGCAAATTAAAGAAAAAGTGCCAATCTCAGTGCACATACGTGAGACTGAGCAACTTTTTTTTACATTATAGGATAACCCCGGATGACGCATGCCCAGTCTGGGGCATGTGGAGAGGAAGCAGCCCATAGCCTCCTGGGATATATGACGTAAGTATTCCTGGAGGCTACAGTTTTCCCCTTTAATCATTACCACCACGGCAGTAAAGGCAGAAGGCGAGGGGGAAAAAATTAAAAAAACAAATTTTTTTCAAGATATAAAAGGGTTACATATTTATTTTATATAATAGAAAGAAAGTGTTGATAGGTCTGCTTTAAATACTTTGGCCATACAGAGTGATATCATAGTTTCCTGTACACTTTAGTAATTTACCCATAATAGCTTTGGTTTTGGGCCTCCTCCCACTTCCATACTATTTAATCAGGCTTCCAATGCATCCAAATTGTCTAGCAGGAGAAAAATATGATTTTCAGGGTACAGCTCAGATACTCAAAGAAGCCTTCAATAGAGTGGAATGACAAAGAATGTTTCAAGGAACACGTTATTGGAAAAACATTGCTTTGGGCTGTGTCCTAATCACTCTTTGCGGTGGTTAAGAGGGCAAAGAACCAAGCCCCAGAGATGTCTGAATAGTGAGCCACATGCTCCTCTACACCCTGTTAAAGGTGTTCTCGCCCTAACACGTCAGGTAAAGTCACAAAAGAACCTGAATGCACACCATATACAGCAAATAGGTAGGTTCAAATAGGATAAGCATTGTATTAGGAAAGGTTTGCAGAGGTCAGCTTACAAGTCCGAAGTCTATCCCCCCTCCATGTCCCAGCATAAGTTTTAAAGCTTGCTGCCTATTAGGATTAAACCAGCTTTTAACATCATTGGGCAAAAACAACTACTTACTTCATATCCATTCCATATCTATCCAGTCATTAGGTTGCATTACATCAGACCCCATGAACATCAGATGTGTCCTTCAAGATAAGGCTGGCAGGGTGTTGGCCCATCTGGTGGCTCCCGATGCCTTACGATGCTCTTTAAATCCAGGATGTAGTGAGATCATAAAATTCCCCGTCAGCCTTGTTTACTAAGCTTTCTATTAAAGTATTCCATTGCCTTTTTATGTTAGAACACACCAAATGGATTTCAGTTATAAAAGAGCTGATGGTGATGGGGGGTGGTGAGTATTGATTGCATTTTCGTTCGGCTGAACAAAGCAGCAGGGGGTAAAAGAAAGGTAAGTATGTGTGGCTGGGGCTTTAATAGGACCCTCTCGCCTAAACCCAATTACATCCCACTGACAGGGTCTCTTTTAAGTTCTCCTTTTAGCCAGGTTACACTCACTTCTGTTCCTCTCCCATCCTTTCTTCTGTGAATGTTGCTGCATAATACTCATGTATGAAGAGGGAATGTGACCTCCTGCCATGATGCAGTACTTGGGTTCAGTGGTCATTTGATCATTGGCCCCCATATGACAAGGCCCCAGGTGAAAATAAAAGAAAAAAAATTGAAAACAAATGCAGCCACTCATCTAAAGATTGGTAAGCACTTGGGTTTAAATATTCGTTAAGGAGAACTTAGATGCTTATTATGTTGTTGCATACATCATCAAACAGATCTGTCCCTTTAATGTAGACATTTATTTCTTTCAAACTAAAGGATTTCAAGGAATCCAATCAAATCCCCTCCAGTAAGTGCTAACCTAGCAAAACTGAAAGGTCAGGGTTCAGTCACTGTATCTCCATTTTCATTTCTGTAAATGAGGTAATGTCAGATGGGTAAATATTTATTCCCAGAGCAGGGATTTCTGTTCTACATTTAACACTTTGATCTTTGTTGGTGATCTTCATAGAATTCCCCTCTGAGCTGATATCAGAGCGCATCAAAGAGGAAGCCAATTTGGGCTTCCATGGATGGAATAGTGACCCCGTCACATAGGCTGAGTGGAGAAAACACAATCCATTGCTCAATCAGTGTATACAATGTGCACTAAAATAGCATTTCCTATAACATGTGCAGACAAACTACATCACTGCAATGGTGTTTGCAACATACCCCCATTACTATAATTGCAGCTACTATATATGTCCTGTCGGGAGTTTTTATTAAAGGAGTGTATGATCTGATCTATGTTTTTTTTTTCTTAGATATACATAGAAAAAGATCAAATTAACCCAAACTATAGGATCATTTTATGCTAATGTGTAAATCTACGTACACATTTTAGACTTTTGTTGTTTTAAAGGATCTTTCACGATCCTTTGCAATGAGAAAAGACCGAAATATGAATGAACGAGCGCTGTTCTGCTCCATGGAGAGGTGGAGAAAAAGTGAGTGCACCCCTTCACTTGTATTGCAGTCATGCATCATTCATCATTCATGGATCCGACGTTGGACGCCGGATATGCACATGTCAGATCCTCGTCTGATACTAGCCCTGAAGCAATAACACTGGTCAACAAACATTTTGTTTCCAAACATATTAAAGTCATTTAGGTTATTTTTGATGCACAGATTCCAAGTATGGTATTGGTTTTGCTAGATTGATTTGAAATAATTACCTCAATAATAAACTCATAGAAAACTTGAAAATTAAACACAATTAAACTAGATATGCCTACCTATACAAAATTAAATTTTTGAAATACCTAATGTCAATATATTCTATATTCAGTTCTATATTCTATATTCAATTTACAGAACTAATCACAAAGAAGTCATTGAAAACCTCTGTTTGTATGATTTCCTTTTATGCTGATAGTGCAATGCTGATTTATGCAATAGTCTGCCATCATGTATCTATCCCATCTGCCCTGATACTTTTTTTCCATCGCCTTTATATCTTGATGGAACCTCTCCCCTTGTTCCTCACTGAAATCGCCAAGTTTTTCTGGAAATTGATGCAAATGGCTATGGAGATAGTGTACCTTTATGCTCACAGTAGCATTCACATTTTTAAAGTTTAAGAGCAAGTTTTGTACCAGTTCTTCAAGATTTTGTGCTTTATGGTTACCCAAGAAGTTCTTGACAACCATGACATAACTGTGCCAGTCAAAAGCTTCAGTATCATTCATGTAACTTGTGAAATTTGAATAATTTATCAGTTACCGAATCTGGGGTCCATTAAAGATTCCTGCTTTCAATTTTTCAGTACTCAATCCAGGGAAGAATCTACAAATGCATTTGAAGCAATCACCGTCCTTGTTCAGAGCTCTAACAAATTGCTTCATTAATCTCAACTTTATGTGTAGTGGAGGGAGAATGATTTTTTCTTTGTCAACCATTGACTCGTTAATAATGTTCGCTGCACCTTTTTTCATGTTTTCCCTTGGAGGCCATGTCACTTTTTTCCAGTGATCCTGCTTTGCTCTGCTATCCCACAAGCAAATGAAACATGGGTACCTTGTGTATCCACTTTGCTGTCCAAGTAGGAAGTTCACCAATTTTAAATCAACGCATATGGACCATTGGTGTTTATGATAGCAAAGCTTTTGTAAGACCATTTGGATAATTTCATATTCTTCTTTAAGTTTTGTTGAGTGACCAATTGGAATTGATGCAAAGCAGTTGCCATTATGCAGTAAAACAGATTTCAAACTTGGAGTGGAACTGTCTATGAAAAGCTGCCAATCTTCTGCTCGGTATTCTGGTACTCCCATGTGGGCTAGTAGTCCAGGGATGCTACAACAGTACACAAAGTCTCCATCTTCACTGAAATATGGTCGGAGTGTCACCTCTCTTGTCCTATAAACTGTTAGTTTACCTTCCGGCCTCAGACAGTTCTTTTCTTTTAGCCTGGATGCTAAAAGTTCAGATTCTTGTTTTGACAGACTTAGGTCACATATTAAATCATTGAGCTCCTTGGGAGAACTGCTGGTTTGATGAAACACTTCCTTCATATTCACTTCCACTGCTAACTCCTGGATTACACTCCAAACCCTGTATATCCTCCATGTCGGATACAGGAATATCAGGGAGTGTACTGAACACATGGGAACATCAGCACCATGCGGCACAGGTCGTCTTGCTGATTCCAAATCAGGGTACTCCCACTTGTTTGTAACGATTGAAACCTTTTACATTCACAGCACAAAAATAACAATCATTATGATGATTTTTGGGATCTCGCCATTCCATAGGTACACCAAATTTCAAACTTTTCAGTTTTCCATTTTTCCATTCACGTAGACACTCTACACAAGTTATGAATACCATATGGGGAACCGAATTCTTATCTTGGTCCCCCAGTTTAATGCCAAAATATTCAAGATATGCTTATTTCACAAATTCTGTAATGTTTCTTTTCTGTTTTTGTGAGAATATTCACCACAAATGTAGCAAACTGCATTAGGGTCATTTAAACAACTTCTTCTTGAAGAACTCATATTTCTGTAAAAAATGAAAACGTATGAAAAAAGAAGGCAAATGAAAGTTTTATAAAAATAATGCTACATTTAATAAATAAAATGCAAAACATTGGTTTAAATAAAGATTGATAATAATATGATGTGCTAACATTTGTTGTAAAATCGTCTATTCCGATTCCTGTATCACAAGAACTAGAGGCAATTCAATAAAACTGATGACATTTCTGGATTCAGCAGACCTGAAATACAGTAAATAAATTAAAAATTCCTTGGCAAATGAAAATTTTTTTTTTTGTTGAGCTGTGTTATGATACGCATTGTCACACTTAACTCTTCCTCTTTCTCCTGCGCATGCAGCCAGTTCTGACTCTGGGCGTGCCTTCATTCCCAAGATTTATAAGCTTCGTCCAACTCGCTGGCCAATCGGGAAATAGCCTCTTAACCATCCCTGGCTATCTAGCTAGCTCTGACACAGCACTCAGTGTTCATGCAACGTGTCTCCACTGGTGCTAAACCCCTAGTTCTGTTGAGTTAGTTCTTGTACAACTGTTGGCTAATTCAGTGTTTCCTGTGTCCAGCTCCTGTGTTAACCCCTCGTTGTCCAGTCTGTTAGTTCCCAGCCATCTTCGCTGTGCTGTTCCTATGTTCCTGTCTGTCTGTGGATATCCCTGAGTCACCTGTGCCTCCTGTTGCTTTCAGTGTCACCTGTGTTCCCTATGTCCGCAGTGGCCCCTGTGTCACTGGTGTCTGTCTTCTGCATTCCTGGTTATTTGACCCCTGGCGTGTGACCTGATCTCTCTTACTTGCTGTCTGCCTCGACTCCGGCCTTCCTGGACTATCCTTTTGCTTTGTGATTTGGTACTGTGTTTCATATTGGCCACCGTAACCTGGCAGTAACCAGCGGCACAACATCCTCACCACTAGAGGCGCTGGAGAAAACCTGATTACTGCTTAGACTTTACTCCTTGGCCCTTCTCAGGGCTCACACCACCTCTGTAAGCCGTAGCGCTCCCTAGTGGCCCTGTCTCTTTTAGCATGACACGCATGCAGTATTTGCCAGCTGGGATTCAATGTGTTCAGCTCTCAGCACCAACAAAATGTTCCGCAACAGTGTTTCTCAACCTTTTTGACATAAGGGGAACACTTGAAATAAGTTTCAGGTCTTCAGGGAACCCCCTTTTATAATTACTATATCCACAGCTTACTGTACATCATTGTGGTGGTCAATGGGAAAAATTCCTCTTACATTGCTGGCCAATGGAAAGACTTTCACCCTTACGAATAGCCAAAAAAGTCATTATTTAACTGAAAGGCAAAAATTCTTCACAACCCCTAACAACCTTTGGAGAAACCCTGGTTGAGAAACGCTGTTCTACAACCTTCACCATCCTGTCAATGGTTTCATTATTTTGGTTCATAAACAGAGCTGGCCCTAAATGATCTCTAGTCTATTGCATGTAGCACAACATAACTAGCAACACCCATGATCAGTCATGCTAAAATAGATTTTGGCATAAATTACCCTACTTTGTGTTAATATGCCTGCAAAAAGGCCTGCAAAAGGCGTAATAATCTGCAGAATGTTGCAACCTTAAATTGCCGGGGACTCTTTTTTCAAACAACATTTCACACTTATGCAATATACCACATGTGTTATGACATACAGTAATTCATAATATGCCAAACCATTATTATAAATGGTGCTTTTTCAGATCTATGAGATGTGTCTGTGCATGATGTTACAAAAAAATAACACATTATTAGCTTGTCAGGGTGCTTGGAGAGGGACCATTGGAGTCGATGGTAGCATATTGTAATCAGTTCCTCCCCTGAAAACTGGCCAAATTAACAAGTAGCTCTAATTATCTATTTTTTTTTTTACAAAGACAAACTTTTATTAGCTAGCCATGTTAAGAAATGTTAACGCTAAAAGTGATAAATGTTCATGTGTAATTAATACATGACAACCAGGGAAGAGCTTGACTTTAAGAAAACAGGGGTTTAACAGTTTTCATAGAATTGGAGGCACTGCAAGATCAAATCAGCTTTACAAAAGTTGAAAAGTGATCCAAAAGCTTGTGTTTTAGGGTTGGGCTTAATTTTTCCCAGCATGTCGTGGCAGTCATACACATGCATTATCATAACATTGATTACTAAACCATGCATGCTTTAGTGTATTGCAGTGACATTGATCCCCACAAAGAATGTGTAGATTACCATTGTGTTACAGCGTACCTCATAGCACCCCAACACACAGGGCCTGATTTAATAAAGTTCTCCCAGACTGCAGAATATAGAATATTATGGGAGAACCTGTGTGATCCAGCAAATCTGGAACGGATCGAAAACATTTGTCCACTAATAGCAAATTATTTTTAGTAATCTATTTTAAGTTTGTTGGATCACCCATGTTCCCCTATGATAGTCTATCTACTCTAGTCTGTATGTAAGTGTGACTAGACTCTAAAGGGAATTTACACCTGTTAATGGCCAAAATTATCACAATGCACGATGTATGCATAAGAAAACTGCAGGGCATTTAGTGCATCTCTGATAGAGGTAGACATGCTTCAATGCACCAAATTGCACATACCAGTATGTGCTCTTCATTGGAAGAAAAGTCCAGTTTGGAACATTGGAACTCTATTCCATATTTCTATGCATCTTGTGTGTTAAATTAGCTGCCTTAACATGATAATTCATGGCTTGTAGAACAAGAACAGGCCCATAGTAATGAGAACCCTCATGAGCTATTCAAAGGCCATTGGGTCTCTCCAATGTAATTACTTCAAACCATATTTATATTACCATCTCCACTGGAGAACATATGTGAGCGCATTGGTGTGAATTATTCTTAACACTGATGCTTTGTAAGTGATGATCACACTGCCCATATACAGTTCAAGAAGTAATTTTATCCGGTCTGGATATTTGTAAATGCAGTGAGATTACAGTTATTTATGACTCTTCTCCCACAGCATAAAACAGATTCCATCTTTAATAAAAATTGATCCACATCAGGGCAGAAATATACAGTATGAGATGAATTGTGCCTAATCTTGAGTTTTTGGAAGTTTTGCACAATGCCATGACTTTGGATTACTGTCCAATAAAGGTTGAATCTTTTCTATGGTACGGATGTTGCCAGGGGTGGTGTAAGTTAAAAAACTGCCAACACAGGGGCCAATATATAAACAAGATATCTGCTAAAAGAAGGCTTCATAAACTTAAATTGCCAGTGGGCCATTTCCACTGCTTCTCTTCCATCTGCCTGCTGCAATAATACAAATATTTTCTGTTGGGTAGACCCATCACTCTTTGTGGTTTACAGGGCATTGAAGCCAAAAGCAGAAACTATAATGAGTAATAGGTAAAGCAGGCACAGGGACTATCATAGCCTACTGAGCACTGTTATTCATTGTTAGTATAAAAGGTTTAGGGGTTTCTTTTGCAAAGAATAGAGATTGTAGTGCACATGCATGGAAGAACTTTAGCCAAGAGGCTAAAGTAGTGGCTGTGCAGTTCTCTAGGTGGCTACATCCCAGGGATTTGCAAGGGGCAGAAGTATGTCAATGTAACCCCCGGGGTGGGGAAGGGTGGAGGTGCTATTGTGGCCTTAATAGTATTTCTGATCAACCTTAAGATCACAATTTTGATGAATTTTAAGAAAAGTTAGTGATTGATGGCAAATATAGTGTACTATTTCCCTAACTGCTCGGTCATATTTTTTTAAATAGAATCTGGAATTTAATCAATGTTTAATCAATTATTGATTTTCTGATCGATCAAATATATTGCATATTTTATGGCTAGCAAACCCCTAACTCATAGACCTGGCATTCTAATAAGAATTTAAAAAGAGACTCTGTTCCAAAAAAGTATGTGGAACATACTGCAATTCCTTTCTTTTTTGAATATAGAATACCCAAGGTACCACCTAACTACAAATCACATATAGAGCCAAAAAAGCTCTACCCTCAATCTCTTGCAACCCCTGCTTTAACAAAACGGGTGATACCTATGACATGCCACCTACTCACAGTCCACAGATTTGAAGCAGAAATCTTAAAGTGTCCTATTATTTAATTCAAAATAGCAGAATAGGTGTGCTGATCCAAGGTAATAAAAATCCAATATAAAAAATGCACAAAGACATTTTAAATCAAGCTGTAAATCCTAATCAAATGAACTAACACATGGAAAGCATCTATTTTTTCTGGAGTGTAGAGCCTGGAGATTCTTTTTAAGAAGGAAATCTGCACATTTAGTCTGCAGCATAAATTATTAGAATTTGATGCAGTTTAAGCCTTGAGACTGTATAAGGAGTAAAGACCCTGTAACAGTTTCCCGGGATAGGTGACTCACAGACCAGGCATGTATATGTATTAACTCACACTGTACATGGGTCCTTAGGAGACACAGGAGTTATAGGCTGCTATATGTCAGCCGGCACCAGCTGTCCTCTCTCAGGGGTCTGTGCTGAATCACACTATAATAATTGCCCTCATTGCAAATTAAATGCAAAACTGATTTCCAAATGACTCATTCTGTAAGTATTCAGACTTATATATAGCTTTCATAAATACTGTGAACATACATAAAGATTCTGAATATCAGACACCTACAGGACTCTTAGGCATATCAGTGGGATACTCATATCTCCTGGAAAAATACATGATGAATTGGATTAAAGAATCCTGTTTAGCCTATCTGGTCTTGTCATTTCTCATTATAAAATTGCAAACAGGCAGAGTTTTTATTGTAAGAAGGTCAGGCAATGTCTCTTCTGCAATAAATCATGTTCACCTGCCTGTTCACAACCTTCGTTTCTGAATAGGCTGAGATGGGCATGCACAGTGCAGGATGCTGCGATATGCTGGGTATTCCTGCATCCCCCCGGGTTGCCAATACTGAATACATCCTGTATTTCTGTAGTCTAAATTCATACTTAAAAGCAGCCTTTCCTAATATTTTTACCATCAGGGAACCTTTGAAATATTTCTTTTAGATCTCAGGGAAACGTTGCTTTATTTACTATAGCCACAACTTACAGTATATTAGCATAGTGGCCCTGGGAAGAATGGCTCTTACATTACTGGCCAGTGGAAAGAATGTCACCCTTATAGATACACAAAAAATCACTGGTGTCAATGGTATTTGAGGTGAGAAGTTCAAAGTGCTTATGGCTCAAGGAACCGCTAGAAAACTCTGGAGAAACCCTAGGGTTCCACAGAACCCTGGTTGAGAAACAAAAGGTTATTACCCAAGCTTCACCCAATTTTAATTTCCAAATGTGCACATTTTTCACATTGAAATCAATTACAAAATGTATCAATCATTGGTAAACGTTGATTTAAACTTTCCCTGTTGGATCCATTTTGAAAAATGTGTAACCTTTTGATAACATTCAGTGAAAATTGGGTAAAACAATCCTAAAAATAGACCTCAAGATGCTCTGAGAATCAGTCACCGGCACTGATTTATAGGTGCTGGTTGCGTGTACAGAGTATGGGTTCATTTTAAAAATACACTGTCACCAGACCATTCATTGTAACCCAAATCTTCTTAATATTGATGATAGGTGCATTGAATGTATTTAAGTAATGCTCTTTACCTGTATGTCTTTCTCTTGTGTAGAAAACTAAAAGTCTGGAGACTGTTGATGGGTCCGCCATATTGGATGTGATGTCAGCAGTCCCAGGAGTTTCAAAGTTATCACCCAACTGACACTTTATAGAAGCCTTTTCAAAGTTTTTTTTTTTTACTCTGCGGAAACTTTGAAATTATTTCTAGTTATGAAGAACCCAGATAAAACCATATGGGGGTCTATGGGGAAAAAATAACCTTACATGGTCAGTGAAAAGAATACCTTTTTTACAGTGGTGGTCAGAATGCCCTCCTTTGATTTTGTGTCATGCTGGTGACTTTGCCAATTGGCAATAGCCATGCAGCTAAGAGGTCACCATCAAATGGAAGTCAGCCAAAGCTCAAGGAACCCTTGCCAACCTCTGGAGGAACCTTAAGGTGCTATGGGTCCCTGGTTGGGAATGGCTGCTCTGTTATATTCCCTATTCCTCCTCCCCCTTAGATAGGTGAAAAAGGAGTGGAAGAGCTGGACAAGCAGAGATTTATTAATTAGACACTTTCAGAAGAGATAATGCTATGACGTTAGAAAGAAGGGGGCTGAGAATGGATGGAGTAGTCAGATTGATTCAAATGCACATTACAGGTCAATAAAAACCATTTATGGAAAGGAAAATATTGCAAGTATTTCCCTTTTCCCTGCAATTTATTTAAGTTTTCAGTAGGGTCTCTTCTATGTACCTGCTATCATACACCACTGGTACTTCTTTGACTTTCCCAGAGTAGAGAATTTCTTGCAATCTGATGACAGAGGCAAACAAGACCCTGACTGATAAGGAAACATGAAAGACTTAGGTGAAACCAATACATTCCTAACCATTGCATCACAATTGCAGGGACAGGATTTCATCAGAAGACTCAGTAAGCGTCCAGTCAGCTCCCTTTGTCTGAGCCTTTTGATTTACAAGAAGTCGGAAGAGTCTGAAAAGCTTCCAGCCAATTGGCACGTGGTCCCATTCACAACATACATGCAGTGTGAGTTTAGCCTAGCTGGCATGTTTCACTTCTATAGTGGAAAACATCTGCATGCTTCCACATCGGAGCGATGTAATGGAGTCATGATTTCTTCATCTCTTCAGTTCCGCTTTAACATTCAGGCCAAAGTCTTTTTACTGAACTTCATCATTGTTCATGGAAAGTATATGACAGAGGGGAAGGCCCTTTGCTACTAACATTCAATGTAATCTGCATATTGCAAAAGTGGTGTTCCCATTTCCATAGTAGAAGTCATTTAACCTACGCCTACACTGGGTATCTGCAAGTGTAAGCATTTTTGTGTTCCATGTAAGTCTTATCTTTTATCCAGGTTATGCAAGGCATGGTGGGAGCCGGTACTATCCTCTCTATCCCCCTACTAATCTTGCCAGGTGGTGGATAACATCCTCAATATGTTGCTGCTGACAAATCTTTAGGACAATTTTTACATATATGTTCTGCAATACCATGTGTTCGAGTAACCACACACTAATGTGTATACCACATGTTGTGCATTGTGGTGCAATTCATTCTTAATGACATGCTAACACAACTTCAGAGAGCAATACGTTGCACCACTGGCCAATACTCTGGGGTGTTGTATGTTCTCCTAGTGATGCAATTTGAGTTAAAGCTGGAGTTGAAGCAGTGCATATGAATGAATGTCCCCCTAGACTGACTTAACACTCTTACATCAATACGATAAAACATGCATAAACATATACCGGTATCACTGTGTGTTTGGTAGCATGCAACGCTCTCATTTCAGCTCACAAAGCACATGCTATGTATAATGTGTTGTTTTGCATTGCCATTAAGAAAAAGTTGAAGCAGGGCCACCATCAGGGTGGCAGGGGACAAAGGGTAATCCTGTACTAGATCCCTATTAAAAGAGCTTGACTTTTGCAGTGCTTGAACTTTTGAACATGCAGGATGGGGCCCTTGGTTTATCTAGAATGGGGTCCGGACATATAAAAATGGCAATCTTGGGGTGAAGATTCAGTTTTTTCTACATTGCTGCGTGTTGATAGGTTGCCACTATAGAGGAAGGAGGTTACCCTTCCAACCTCAAACAACTACATGTTCACCAAAGTTTCTTTATATGTTGATTTCATAACCGTCTTGTTGTTCTACCTGTTGACATTTTCCTGTGTGCAATGCAATCAGTGCAGAATCAAAGTCCATGTCATCAGAATGGGAAGTAGTCAAAGCTAGAGATACCCACTTGCTTGCAATGCTAGAAATCCAAGGGGCGTTGACTATTGCAAAACCATAAATTAAGGTATTACAAGATTGGAACATTTACTAAAAAAGAGGTAAAGTAAATGGGCGAGAAAAAGTGAAAAACCTATACAGGAAAATTGTGCAACATTTGTTTCAGCAGCAAGTGCATCCATCCATACTGCCTCCATAAGGATACATACACACCTTTTACCTATAAAACTGGAATGCAGAAATATTCTGATACCGTGATTCAGTCAATAAAAATTCTTAATTATTTGTTCTGTGCAAGTTAACATGTGTAATTCAAAACGTAAAAAAAAAGATATAGATGGAAAAATGTTCTTTAAAAGGTATTTACTAGAGATGGGCAAATGCACTGTAATGTACCTGGAAGGTATTAGGTGTTAAAGTAGTATAAAAAAGTAGTATTTTGGTGCAGTATTTGTAATGTAATGTACCTGGAAGGTATTAGGTGTTAAAGTAGTATAAAAAAGTAGTATTTTGGTGCAGTATTTGTATTAAAATAAACAGCTAATTATTGTGCACATGAATCTGCATGGAATCACTTGGCACCTCTACCCAACTCTGTTGGGTAGACCATTCTCAAGTCCAGTTTAACAGATTATACTTCTTAGTGGTAGAAAAGCCTTCATTGATCACATTGTGCATGCATCCCATCAATCATGGCATCCTCAATGAGTATGGTGACCACAGCATGTGCCCTAAACCCTTGCACCCCCCATGCCCATGCAGCATTTGGCTGGGAGCATGAATGTAAGGGTGGCTACGGCAGGGATTTTTGAAGCCTGTAAGGCAATGTAGTCACCCCAACAGGAGGAAAGACATTAGATATCTTTTTTTCTAATTCATTTTAGCATGAAAACTAACAGCAAGCTCTTGACATGGTAGGCGCATAGTTTGGTAGCAGAGGTCAGCAGCTCTTTTTTATTAGGATTTAATTATGCTTTACAAATGTACATATCATATAATGTGCTTTTATTTTCCTATTATAATATGCTTAGGGTCTGCTTAGGGTATAGAGGCCTGGGAAAGGTGAGATATTATGGTACACATTGGCTTTTCACCAGTAATGAATGGTTACTATAGTGCAGAGGGAGGTGAGCTCCTAACATATAACAACCACCAGCCAAAATTACACAAAAATACACCTCCCCATCTCAGGTGAAAACCTTTTAAGTACATTCGCCCATCTCTATGAACAATAAAACAATTCATCAAATGAATCACAATGTGAATTGTTTATATATGAACCCCTAAAGCTAGGTACACACGTCCAATGGTTCTCGCCCGATAATCGGCTCAGAGCCAATATCGGACAAGAATCTGGCGTGTGTACAGCGCCCATGGTCCGAACGACTGTCTTGCCGGATCCACGAACGATGGACGACAAATGATCCTAATGCAAGGGAAGGGGGAGAGCGCGCAGTGGGGTGCCGCTCTGTCGTTATCCCCCTCCTCTCTCCATAGAGCAGAACGGTGCTGTATGCACAGCGCTCGTTCATATATCGTGCAGTGCTAGTCGTTGGAAAGGACCGTGAAAGATCCTTTCCAATGACAATATTTGCACTTGTGTATGCAGCTTAACACTGGCCATGCTTCTATCTCTGTTTTACTATGGGGTCTATTTATAAATGTTTTTATCCAATTTTTATGTCAAATTTATACATTTTTACACTGGATTCACCTAGAGAAATTTATGGATTTTTATTTTTGCTACAAAGATTTTCTAATTTAATTCAATGTAAAAAAAGTGTATTAATAAATTATTATTATTACCTTGTTTCGATACAGTGCCGAGATATTTTGCAGCCTTTACAAAGCCCGTAGTAGTAGTCATGTCACTAGCTGTCTCTCCCAATCTAATGTCCCTACCAAAGTTATATGTCTTTACCACAGTCTAAGGTCAATTTCTTTTTTTTGGGAGGGGGGGACATTAACCTAACTGCTTGTTTTTGTGATGTGGGAGAAAACTGGAGTGCCTGGAGTAAATCCACACAAACACAAGGAAAACATTTAATTCCATTCGGACAGTGTCCTGGCTAAGATTTGAGCCTGGGACCCCAATGCAGAAAAGATAGGACTGCCAACCATTGAGCCAACAATGCTGAAATTCATAAATTTGTGATTTCTTGTTTATGTAATGTATCCCATTGTTCAAAACAATTTCATAAAAGGACATATTTTTACATCACTTCCACTTTCCTAGAAACTAAGTTGAAGCAATTTGCTTTTTTTTGCACTTTGGCCAAAGCCGATAGGGCCAAGGACGATGGAAGCCGATAAGGTCTCAAAATGATCTTTTTTCTGAATTTCGAATGACAGCTCAGCGCTGTGACCTCACTTTACCGCCTGCAGATACTTCCCAAAACCATCATCTAATAGAAGCCTTGATCAGACAAGGCAGCTGGTTGCCAGGTGTCCCCAAATCGAGATCGGCCCTCAGGGCCCTCTGCATATCCGACCACAAATGCCACAGTGTAATGGTTTCTCTCACAATGATTCACAAAGCTAAAATATTTCATGTAGTCATCACAGGCTGGCTGCATTAAGTGGAAGGCATTCTGCAAATCATAGGACAGTTGATGCAGAAAGTATGTCTGGGGCCATTGAATTCCCTCTTAGGGAATCTTTTAATCCAAAATATTTAAAGATGAACATCGGGCACATAAAGGGAATAAAAAATACTTCAGTTATGTGAATATGTAATTATTTATTACATGTTTTCATACAGCTAGCAACTCTGTCTTCATATCAGCCTCCTGTGTTGCCTTACAAAGCACCGCACATGCTGGGTCTGAGCTACTTTTTGAAGAATCCGTACAACGTTTCTAAATAATTTCACAATCACATATACATAGATCACTCAGCAAATGTTTAAATCATACCATTTCCTTGTAGAGATATCCTGTCATAAGACTTTAATAAATGACCATACCACAAATGTCTATGTAAGTAAATCATACAGAATATTCTTTTTTTATGACAACCAAAATGTTAAAGATGAACTTGAACTTTCCATTCATTTTGCATAGCTGTAATGTCTCCTCTCCAGGACTGAATTTGCTTCCTTTGATTACACAATGTGCATTTGGGTCATTGTGTTTGCTGGGGGTGATTTGTGCTGGCTTGGGGTGATTTGCACTGTTTGGAAATCATTGTGCTGGCTGGGGGATATTGTGCAGGCTCGGAGTTATTGATTTGTTGAAGGGGGCATTGTGCTGGCTGGGGGGCTGCTTGCTGGAGTTATTACGCTATGGCTGCTGGCCCCAATATATGCCATGGCTTACAATTGCTGGCCATGGCACTTGCAGGGAGTTATTTTTGCAAGCTATGAGAAACTGATTGATTATCATTGCTGGCCCTGTACCTGTCCTGGGGTTATTTCTGGCCCTGACACATGCTGGGTTTATTGTGGACCTTATTTTTGGCTGGGGGTTATGACTGGTCTTGACACTTGCTGGAGGTTATCGTTGCTGACCCTGACACAAGTTGGAGTTATTGTTGGTCATGACACTTACTGGGGGTTATCATTGCTGGCCTTATCTGTGGCTGGGGGTTATTTCTGGCCCCGATACATGCCGAAGATTATTATTGCTGACCCACATGTGCTGGGGCTTATCATTGCCAGCCCTGACACATTTGGGAGTTATTGCTGACCCTAACACTTGCCGGGGGTGGGGTTATCATTGCTGGCCATGACACCTACTGAGGGTTAAACATATAGAAAGAAAGGAAAAAAGCCAGAGTATTTGCTTAATGTGGCAATGTATTTAAAATAGTTTACAGCTTTGTTCCTGATTCCAAGAATGTATATAACATAATTTTAGAAAACAAATTATTTTACACAAATACAAAGTTGAGGTCAAGCCCCACAGCGAAGGCACGGGGGTTCCTTTTGACCAAGTAACTAGACATAGCGTCCCTAAATGCATTTTATGTCCCGACGCGTTTCGCTTCTTAGGGCTTCTTTAGAGGACTTTGCAAAAAAGCCTACCTTGACTAATTGAATCGGATTAGCAATCCTTTCTCCTTCTTCCAATACTTGCTAAAGGTTATCATTGCTGGCCTTATCCCTAACTGTGGTTTATTACTGGAGCTGATACATACTGGAGATTATCATTGCTGACCCTGACACTTGCTTGGGGTTATTCTCAGTGGTCGTGATACATGTTGGGTTATTGTTGACCCTGACACTTGCAAGGGGTTATCATTGCTGGCCTTATCCCTGGCCTGGGATTACTGATGCCCCTGATACATGCTGGAGGTTTTCATTGCTGGCTGTGATGCCAACAATGGATCTTATTTTACTCCCACAATAGCCCAGTGTACCCTCAGGACATATTTTATCAAAACCATAACACAGCAAAAGGGTTAAGGTGGCACACTACAAGCCATACACCGTGAAGATGCCCCAACTTTGTATTAGATCCTTCTTACTTCTTCTAGTGCACCCCAGATCTCCAGTTGGATGGCATAGTGGCAAACACCCGTCCATTCCAGCAAAACATTCCCAAGTGTAAATCATAGCCTTGATAGACTATGGAAGGGGCATTAGATTGTGAGGTCCTCCGAGGGACACTTGACATTGGCACTGTGTAATATGTTGGTGCTATATAAATATTAATTCTGCTTGCTCTTTACCCCACCATCTATTTCTGTGTGTATCCTGCAGAAAAGTCACAAACAGCTCATCTAAGTTAAAACGTTTAATGATTGTGTGATATTATCCGCCCAAACAACATAAAAAAATGACATGGATTGAATCAGGGAGTTTTCAGTAAATGGTATTTCCCCAGAAGCCGAATGCAGGGGTTGATCCAGTCTGCTCATGAAGTGATGTCAGATTGAGTGATTCCTGTCCTGGCTGAGTAATATATTAGTCTGGGTCATGTGACTGAGAACATATTCACTCTGAATGGAGATGTTTCGGCAAAGTTTGGGACCTTTTGTAGCAAACTCACTCTGGGTCATGAAGCTTTGGGTTTACTGCGGGTCACCAAGGTCAGGTCATATGATCTGTTCCCCATAGGCTAATATTTCGGATATAGGGGGATAACACAGCACTCACATGTTGGTTCCTTATATTTGTCTCATAAATTACTATTTTATTCTTCCTGATACATTTTTTTTAGGTTGATTTGGCATTATGTATAAGGATATGTAGCTGTCTACAAGAACCAGGAGGTAAAAGCAAAACTGACACTCAAGAAAAAGATTTATTATTATTATTATTAATAATAATAATAAAAATAATAATATTAATAAACAGGATTTATATAGCGCCAACATATTACACTTTGCTGTAAATTAAATAGGGGTTGCAGATGACTGACAGACATAGTGACACAGGAGGAGGAGAGGACCCTGCCCCAAAGAGCTTACAATCTAGGAGATTCAAAGAGTTACATTACACAAAAGACACACATGTATGCAAATCTCTAATCATTAAAAAGAAATGAAATTTTTTTCCAAGCTGAATTGAGATAATCACTACGCTACTTCTTTCACTGTCCTGTCAAAGGCTGTGGTTGGGACCAGAGTGACCAGGTCAGTGGATTTAGAAATGATGGCTATCAAACTAATGACATCTAGAAGATGAAATACAGGGGAAGTCTCTAAATTGAGGGTGAATATTGCAGCATAAGCTGTTTTCGGCGTTTTTTGAATTGGGTATTAATTTTTGTTTTTTATTTATATATATATATATATATCTATATTTATATATATATATATATATATATTTATATATATATCTATATTTATATATATATATATATA
>NC_092862.1:11420835-11484644 GCF_032062135.1 Pyxicephalus adspersus | reverse complement strand
ATATATATATATATATATATATATATATATATATATATGTATAAGAATCAATTTCCTATGATTAGGAATATATAGGAGTATATAATACATAGCCCTATTAATTCCTAATCATAGGAAAGTAGTCTCAGCATTAAACTAAGCCTTTGGAGATTACACCCAGAAGCTCTTCCAACATACAGACTCGACATTCTTTCTATGATTGTCAATTGAAATTCTTTGGAATTATTTCATGAAAGTTGGTTTTACCATGCCATAGTCAGGGTCCAATATTCAGGTACACTCTCCTAACCTAATACTGATTGTATATTATTATCATTGTACAAGTATCATTTTTTGCCATCCTATGTGAACGAATCTCCCTTGAAGAAGCAGAACTGATCGTCTGTGAAATGCGTTGGGTGTTCACGGTTCAATCACATTTAGAACTGGTTATCCTGATTGAACTATTTACTAGTTTACCTTTAGCTCACTCTGTTACGATACGTCTATATATTTACATTGAGTTCATGGATGTTACTTTATGAATATGTGTAACCTTGTAAATAACACCAAATAAACTGTTCAGTGTGACTTACCACCCAAAAAAACTCAGTTTTTCTTTCCTCACTCTACTTACATATTATAGGGGGCAGGGCATAACTTAAAAGATATTTAGGGCACCACACCAATTTATATATTTAGTGTCACCATTCTGTTTGTGCTGTCAGCCCCAGCAGAAAAGCATATTTGTTTTCCTGGCAAATATTTAGACATTTTTTGTACTTGTAACATAAGGGATAAAGCATGTGCAGGTCATTTGTACATATTATGCTTTTTTTTACCCAGACATTCCTTGCTAAAGGTTTTTGTTTTATTACAATTTTTTTTCTTTGTTGTTTGATATCTTCATATATGACTAAATGTGGAATATGGTAATCAGGAGCTGATTATAGCCCCAGTACTGATCACTGCCATACATTATCATTTATTACACTGGGACTGCTACAGGAAAACCAATCTAAGTCATTCTCTTTAATACCATTCAGGATGCTCTTCCATGGGAGATGCTTAATTCAACATTTAAACTTCTTACTAGATCTTCAGTTAGCCAAGATTTCAGTTGTATAGGCAATTGCCAAAAAATACTCCCTCCTTTCCCCCCCTCCAAAACATAGCAGCATCCCTGGAGGGGGCATCTCCATATACTCTCACCATTTTACCATGGAATATATAAGTTCCGGCACTGTACCTCGCAAACAAGACAATACCCCTGAGGAAGCCTCTAGTGGGCGAAACGCATCGGTTAATACCCTTTCACTGGCCTCGTTCAGGATGTTGCCAACTTTTAGGTATTTTATAGAAGAGGGTGCAGTTATAGGGTGGCATTATTACTAATTTGTCTGCTGACACCTTGGTGGGGAAAGGAAAGAGAGAGAAAGAGAAAGAGAAAGACGGAGGGCTTGATTTTATAAAGCTCTCCCAGGTTGGAGAAGATACACTTTCTTCAGTGAACCTGGGTGATTCAGCAAACCTGATATGAAATTCTTAAAAGTAATTTGCTATTTGTTAGCAAATTTTTCAGCCCTGGACCAGATTCATTCCAGGTTTGCTGGATCGCACAAATTTACTGATGGAAGGTTACCTTCTCCAGCCTTGGAGTGCTTTCATAAATCAGGCCTGGAGAGAGAGAAGTTGTCTGATGAGAGAGAAAGAATCAGGACTTAAAGGAGAGAATTGTGAAAAAGAGAATAGGAATGAGAGATAGAAAGGGAGAAGGAAGAGATTAACTAAGCAATAAAGGAGAGGAAAGAAAGAAGAGAAAGAGGAAAAAAGAGAAGAGATAAGAAGGGAGAGAATAATGACTAGGGATAAAGGAAAGAATGTAAGAGAAAGCGGTGATAAGAAACAAAGAGTAGGGGATAAATGAGAAAGAGGAGCATACAGTATGTGAGATAGACTGGCTTTGTATCTATGATAAAATGTGAATATATGAACATTATATGAACATATAATATGAACATTTATTTCTTTGGCTACAGTTTACATTTCATCAACCCAGCAGTTTCCCCATCCTCTGCACATTACTTCACGTTGCTTGTCATATGTGATTACAGGGATGTGTCCTCAGACTGGCTTGCTACAATCCCACAGTGTCTCCATCATCATCATCACCATCTGTGTGTGGCCAGGATAAAAAACTGGGGCTTTGTTAAAATGCACGTTCACCCTCATAACATATTCACTATCTGTAATATATATTTGCTGTGTGTGTTCTTCACATCAACCCTCCTGCCGTCAAATGGCAAAATACAGAGACAAAGTAGATATAGGGGGTTTGTTATTATTGCCAAATGATTTGTATTTCTGTCCCTCTGGTTTTGAGATCTTATTTTCCTGTGACTCCGCTTCTTGACCTGCTGCACAACTAATTAGCTTTTAATGCTGCTTCTCACTTCTACAGTCTCTGCTGTAAAGGGAATGCAAGAGACTGATACCAAGTCAAATTCAGGTACTTACATAGCTTGCATGAACAAAGGCACTAAAGCGGAATTACATTCATAACATCAGTCCTGCACAGTTATATAGGCTCCTCTAATTTCTGTGAGCTTCTTAAAGAATGCATTAGAGGCTGCAGCAAGTCAGAGAGAGCCCACCTCCTGGCTGGAGAAGATCCAACATCATCAAGCTCTATTCTCACCAGCCTGACTGTTTCACTCATTGGATTTCATTTCTTTCAATCATGGAGGCTCAATAGTGCATGTGGGAGTTACTTGGGCTTCTAGGAAAATACACTGCTCCAGACAAACACAAGTCCATGAAGGCATTGAAATTTGTGCATACCTCCACCCAAGAGCCAGCCAATGTTTGCATCAATTATATGGCCTCCTTAAATGGTCCTGATTTATAGGGATGAGCGAGCGAGATTTTAAAATTGGATCTCGCGGCGAATCGGGCTATTCTCGCCTTACGGAACATGTAAGCGAGAATGGCCTGTGTAAATTCGGCCGCCGAGAACGAATTTTTCGGAACCTGCTAGAGCAATCAGAGGAGCAAAGCTGACAGCTCTGCTCCCCTGATTGCTCTTGCAGTCCTGTAGTATAAATGATATCCCGTATCCTGTGATGATTCCCACAGCTGCATTCATTAATGAGCACAGCTGCAGTACTCACACTGACAGGAGGAGTACCGCGGCTGCATTCATGAATGCAGCAGCCTTGGGGATCCTTCTGTGTGCGATCGCCGGGCAAGGGGATCGCGATATGGGTTTGCTGAAATTTCGCTGACCCATCGGAAGCTCAAGGAAATGTTCTTGAGAATGTCAGGCATTCTCGCTCATCTCTACTGATTTAATAGAGCTCTTCAAGGCTGGAGACGAGAGACTATCAAGAGAGAATCTAGGTGATCCAGCAAACCTAGAATGGAGCTGGTCCTGGATTGAAAACATTTGCCAAGTAATATCAAGTGGCTGGAGGATGTGGTTGAGCTGGACGATGACAGCTGTCACTGTCCAATGGGCAGATTGGCTGAGCCAATAACAGGTATAGCAAAGCTCAGCCAATCCAGCCATCGAACGATGACAGCTGCCATAGTCCAGTGCCCTTCTGTACCTACCAACAACAGGTATAATAATTTTGGATCAGAACTCAAATTGCTCGAGTTCTGATCTGAACTCAGAATAGCTCCGATACAATTCAGAATAGACTCCAATCATTACTATCTGACTACCACTGGTAATAACCCAACAGGTGTTTAACTCATCTCCATTCAATCCAAAACTAAATTAAAAAATTTTGGTTGGACATTGGTACTTCTTGTTCTCATATACCCAACTTCCTGTTGGAATTAGGAGTTAAATATAACAGGTAGTTCAACTTCTTTTAAATACAAAAAAAAATCCACTGAGATCCTGTAAAATACAAAAATGTGCAATAGCATGGTGGCAATAATTTAATCGGATATAGGTACCCAAAATAGGTGTGACCTGTAAAGCTTTGTACACCCATCAGATGATTGTGGCCTGGGAAGCATGATCATAGGCAAAAATCTACTGTAAAGAGGTGGTCCGTCTATCTGTATGAGGCTTAGGATCCAAGGGGCTATGGCATAAAATGGTAAGAGACAAAAATCTGCCACCGAAGAGCCAGTGGCCAAATAAAAGCTAGAAATCAGGCAAACCAAAGATCAGGTACCCTGAGACTTGTTGGTTGACGTGATAGAACCAAAAGCTGTAATCTGAATCAAGCCAGAAGTTTGGCCAGGTGCAGGTTTCAGAAACCATGGATGGATAGAGAACATTTGCCCATCCTGGTTGTTTATGGTGCGATTGGGGGGTCTTCATATGTCCATAGGCCTCAATATCTTGGGCTTTTGATTGCTCAGCCAAGGAAAAGAGTGAGCAATCTGAAAAAGTAGGGGGTTTTAGTGGCACACATCTTAATTTAAAACTTCAAAAGAACTTTATTAGTAGATTATTAGTAGAAAACATAGGTGCCGCTTGTGTGCCAGAAGACGTTTCGATACAACAAGGGAGCCACGTCTTCTGACACACAAGCAGCAGTTTTTCTTAGCTTGTCTGATCTTTTTCAGCAGCACTGTGCTCCGTATTGAACATCACTGCATATTTGAAATAAGAACCTTATTGGTCTCCATCCATAATCTTTTGGGGTACACCTAAGGTGGTGATTTTGCCACATTTTGCTGTTTATAAACACTGAGGGTTTCCTTACAAACTCCATTCTTAGGATTACTAATGCTCACAATCTCCATAAAGTGAAAAAGCCCTTACTAAGACAACTGTGATAATTCTCTTTACCCTGAAAAAGTGGGTTTCATCCTGCAAAACGAGTTGGGTTTAGGCAAATATCTGATTTGAAATTGTGTTCATTCACATACCTACCTATGGATTTTTTTAATGAAGATATGATTTCATTTATGTATTTGTGTTATCAGTTTATGTTTATATTTTAATATTTTTAAATAATATTCTACTAATAAAGTTCTAGTGATGTTTTAAATTAGGATCAATCTTATCAATCAATCAAAAGCCCATATTGTTGGTGGCTTAATCTTGAATGTTTGTACTCTATTTTGGGAAGTGGTTAGACCTCTTTTTTTCATTGTATAGGGACATACTATCTTCAAGTCATTTTTTAGGTAGACCTGTTGGCACGCACCTTCTCCTCCATACACCCGAGCCTTCATAGTTGTACAATGATGGTGTATAGGAAATATGACTTGGCAGTCAGGTCATGCTTGTTCATCCAGCTGCTAACTACTGTCTGTATACACTCATACAAACCACTAAGGTTTGCTGAGCTCATGTGTATGGGATCTACAGTCGAACATGTCTAGGCTTGTAGTTCTTGAACAGCACCCGGACTGATCTTGGCTCTGGTGTGGTCCAGCTACACATTTCATTTCAATTCAGAGATTATTTCTGATTAGTTGCTTTGGGTTTCAGCACTGCACACTGCACTTTGCCTTATGAAAAAAATAAAGAATTTGGATGAGTGGGAAAGGCATCCCATGGCCGACGTTCAGGCTGTAGGAGGAACGAAGGGGAAAATTTTCTGTTCTCAAGTTGGCTTCACAAGTGGTCTTAATAATCATCTCTCTGTTCTGGGTCATCTGTTGATGTGTGTAGTATGATTCTTCCTCTTTTGTAGCATTTTATAACCAGGACCAGCTTAGTATTTGGATTGTTTATAAACAGTGTGGAAATTTACAATGCTTTCAAGAGGTCCAATGCCCAGTCTGGTGGGAATGGGGCGGAAATGCAGCTGATAGAGGCAGGACTGACCCAGGTGATGATGCCGTATCTGGTGGCCCAATGAAAGTTTTTATATTTCTTTTGACTTACTTTAGCAGAAGTGTACTTACCCTTGAAAGAAATGGATATTTCGGCAAGTGTGAGTCTCCAGATCACATAACCCCCTAACATTAAAATTCACCCCACCCAGAACCTAATAATTATACAACACAAGGCTCCCAGGGCTTTTATTAGAACTTCTTAAATACCTCCTAAATAACAAATAGCATCAATAATAATTAACCACATTAACATAACATTAGCATAACACTTCCCAAAATAACCATAATCCCAAACCATTATCTCTTTGGTTGCTTAGCCGGTCCTCATATGCCCCGCACTAACACTTGGGATTTGCATCACTATGATACCATTTGCTCCCAGCTGCCTCATCACCCAGCTAAGGAATGATATCACAACTACGTGCACCAAATTTTAACATATAATGTAACAAATAAGAATATAATTTTTTATAAGGATAACTAAAGAGGAATTTGCATTTTTTTACAATCAGTTTTTTTTATTGGCTATTACAAGCAAAATTTTATGTTGGAAAAATACCAGTGGAGAAATCCTTAGATTGAACGTGAACATTAAAGCTTGATTTGCTATTTTTGTATCTTGAATGGACTTCGTGTATATTTATAATATTTTTTACTGGGGTTCTTTTTTAAAGCAACCCTGTAAGGTTACAAAAATCAAGATCCAAGGTCTTTAGAAGAGCTCATTTCTAAAATGCCCAATGTCTTATATTTTACCTTTACCTATGCTGAAGCCAATAGTGATAATTATCTTGTATTTTAATAGCTCCAACATATTATTCAGCACAATCAATAGTCATTTTACTAACTGTTCCTCAAAGTGGCTCACAATCTAATGTCCCTACCATGGGCCATTAACACAATCTAAGGCCACATTTTTTGGGCCAAGTTACCTAATTTCGTGTTTTTAGGATGTTACATTTTACTAACTGTTCCTCAAAGTGGCTTACAATCTAATGTCCCTACCATGGGCCATTAACACAATCTAAGGCCAAATTTTTTGGGCCAAGTTACCTAATTTCGTGTTTTTAGGATGTTGGAGAAAACTGGAGAGCCCAGAAGAAACCCACGCAAACACCGGGAAAAAATCCAAGCACATAGTGTTGTGGTTGAGAATTGAACCTGCGACCCTGGGACTACAAAAGCAATAGTGACAACGAACCTCCTGTGCCAAGTGCCTGTGCCAACCTGGTTCCCCAAAGAAAGCCCCCCCCCCAAAAAAATAAAAAATAAAAAATAAAGAGTAGGTCAAGCTTCATAGAGGCTCAGTCCATTTATCTTAATTATGCAAAAACATAAAAAATACATCTAAAACTAGATACAGAAAGCCTATAGCTAAAATAAGGAAAAACATTTACACTTCTAATCAACTCCACGACATACCCCAGGAATGAACCTGTCTACGACACCCTCATGAGATCTATAAATCCACATATCAAACTGATGTATAGCCTCTTAAAATGTACGCTTGCTTTGTCGTATGATTTAATTTGATGCAGCTGTTTCATAAATATAACACAGAAATATTTCTTTTCACAAGTCATTGTAATTTATTTCAGTTCAGACTAGTTATCAAAGTATCGTTGGACCAATTTACAGTACAGATGGCCTTATTAAGTTTAGTTAACTTGTGACCCCGGATTACCACATTTGGTTCTGGTTTTCACTTTAAAAAGCCATTTAATGTTACAAACTTTTTTTTACGTACACATGAATGCAACTTGAAACTTTGCATTTAGGGTCACTTTTGAGATATATGTAAGTTGTTTGTTCAGTGTTTGCAATGCTATCCCAGGCTGCCCAGATCATTATTCTCAGCTCTGAGATGGAAAAAAATTGCTCTGTTCTGCTTCTGCCATTGGTCAGGATGAATACCACCCACTACCTCTGAACCTGCTTCCTAAGAACTAGGGGAGTCATAGACCCGCCCCCTAGGGGATCATTATTACCTGCCCTGTGCATTCTATACTACCTTATAATGGCCCTTAAAGGAATAATGATTGCCCACCACCAGGGCAAGAGGATCGGTGATGCTACTAAACTAACTAAAATAACTAAAGACAAGGTCCCTGAAAGAAAAGGTATAGTGAGACCTGTAGCTTTAAATAGGCGCAGGGTCTGCATGACAGGGCACGCAGCAAAAGCTCAAGAGAGGTAAGGGTTGAGTATTTGGAATATGAGAAAAGGGGAGAGAGAAGGGGATTGGTGAATCTCTGAGAGAGGTTGGAATTAGGAAAGTTTAAGAGGGGCCATATCAGAAGTGGGAGGTCTCATTTAGGAAGGAAAAGCTTTCTGCCCCCCCTGCGCTGTTAAATGGCGTTTGGATTAATGGGGGCTTGTTGGTGGTGGTTGGGGTCTGATAGTGAAAATGGTAATGTGGTGGTAAGGGGGATTCTCAGAGGTAGGGTCCCCCTTTAAATTTGTGTATGGTCAGTGGCCCTGAAGGTGGTGCTGGGCGGCTAGGGGCCTGTTGGTAAATGCTGGAGTATAGGATGGTGGTGGTTCGGGCTTTGCTTGATCAGACCTGCAGCCTGGTTGGGTGATGTTATCACAAGTAATTTGTGATTAGGTTATACTAATTAAGGTTATGTGGTTATCAATGTGATTTAAGAAGGTTTAAGTCATTATTGTTATTTATTGAGGTTGTTCATGTAAATTGGTTTGTGACATGTTATTTAAATATTTATAAAAAAGTTATTTATTTATGTTATGTGTTAATAAATTGTCTGCTTGCAAGCCATTCCATTTTAAGTGCAAATTTGGTGTATTGTGTTATTTGGGGAAGTGGTGTTGGGGGGGGGGGGGGGGGGGGGGGGGGGGGGGGGAAGGGTTGGGGAATTTTGGGCTGGGCAAGGTACTAAGGAATAAAAAATGCAAGGCGTGGGGCTATTAGGAGTTGGGGTTAAAGTCCCTCGGGATGCAAAAAAAAAAACTTTTTTGTAAATCTAAACCTGAAAAAAATGCAGATTCATGGTTTTTGGACACGACCTTCTACAATTCTCAGATACAGAACCTTCTGTATCCTCAACAAAAAGCCAACTATGAAAGTTTGGGATGAACAAGTGAAATGTGGCTGAAATTAAATCTTTAACAAGGTACAATTAATATACTGTACTATTTTTTGTGTGTTATTACAGTAGCAATTCATATTTGTTATATATGTCTTCAGAGTGTCATTAGTAGGGATGAGCGAGTGAGATTTTAAAATTCGATGTCATGGCGAATCGGGGTGTTCTCTCTTACCGAACATGTAAGCGAGAATGGCCTGTGTAAATTCCGGTCCCGATTGCTCTTGAAGCCCTGTACTATGTGTTCATGGATAGAGATTGTCTATCCAAGAACACAGGTTTCCCCCGGCTGTGCTCATCATGAATGAATGCAGCCGTGGGAATTATCCTGTGATGATTCCCACGGGTGCATTCATTGATAAGCATAGCCACGGGACTCACACTGACAGGAGGAGTACCCTGGGAATCATCCTGTAATGATTTCCTCGATCTTCCATCCGCGAAAAACTTTTGCGGACCCATCGGAGGTTCGATAAAATTTTCGCGAAAATGTCAGAGGCATCCTCGTTCATCCCTAGTCATTAGAGCTGCATGTTACTAGAAAAAGAAATAGAGCGAGTTGTATATTAACGGTAAGAGTGGCTGAGAGCTGAATGTTACCAGAGAGAGTGCTAAAAGAGTTGCATGTTTATTTAATAAAAATATTTTATTTAATAAAGAGAGACAGTTTATTTAATAAAGGTCTACAAGGCTGGAGAGGATACACTTTCACTGGGTGATCCAGCAAACCTGGAATGGATTTCTTAGAAGTCAGTTGCTAGCAAAAGATCCATTCCAAGTTTGATAGATCACCCAGATTCACTGATGAAAGTATATCCTCTCCAGCCTTGAAGGGCTTTAATAACTCAGGCTCGTTTACTGAGAGCTGCATTTGTTTCAGAGTTCCCATAAGTTACCAATGATAAACTTATAAGAGCTGCATGTTAATAAAAAGAGTAATTCAGAGCTATTTGTTAAATAGTGTAATAATAATAATTGCTGTGAGAGCGAAGATTGCCAGAGAAAGTGATAAGGGAAATGCATGTAACTTGAAAAAATACCAAACAATGCGTATTAACAGATCGAGCTGTTTGATATTTGCATGTAACCAGTGAGTGTGCCATGAGTGTTGTATGTTATCAGAGCGCCTGCTTATTACCAAAGGGAGATGGATTGGACCTTCAGTTTCATAGTAACAGTAGCTTGTTAATAGAGTGAGTACCATAAGAGTTGCACGTTACCAGAGTCTGAAAGCAGCATGCTACCAGAAAGAGCGCTATGAGAGTTGCTGGGAGAGCTCCATGAGAGCATAAAAGCTGCATGTTACTAGAGAGAGTGCACTGAGAGCTGCATGTTACCAGAGAGTGTCTGAGAGCTCCATGTTACCAGAGAGTGCTATGAGAGCTACATGTTACCAGAGAGAGTGCCTGAGGACTTCATGCTACTAGAGAGAGCACCATAAGGAATACATTTTATAGGAGTGTAATTGCAGCAGCAGGCTCTGTTCCTAATGTACTTTGCTGGCACCTTGGGGGAGGGAAAAATAAAGATATCTGAACCAGGAAAGAATCTCCCAGCCTAATACATTAGAGGATTTCTTTATTTTTTGTATGCAAGCTGTGTGACAATGAGAGACACTCACCAAACATTTTAAGGTTGTCAGATGCTGGGCTGCATATCTGTTACTTCCTTACTGCTAAAAAAAGGAGATACAACTATTCATTGTTTATATTAGTCATTTTACATTTTCCCCAGCTTCTTATTTTAATATCCTGTTTTTTTAATAAGGTCGGAATCCTTAGTAAGCAAAAATAACTTTTCAAAGAAAATATTTCCTAACACCCTCCAGGAATAAACTCTAGGATATATTTTATGAGTTTGCAGAGAACTTCAAGAAGTGAGATAAGTAAGTTTGAGAACAACCTGCGGAACAATGTGCAGGCATTGAACAGAATAATCGTATGAGTCATCCCAGAGATGGGAGTCTCTGCTGTATCTCTAACTGAAATCAAGCAATCCATACAATGAGCATTAACTGACAATGAAGACAAAGTTCTGTTCACTGATAATATTTCTCTCAATAACACAGCCAGGCCCGGAATGTCGTCTCTTGCAAAAGACGACACACCTCTGACAGATGTGATGACTTCTAATGGAATATAAGCTTTACACGTCACTGTAAATTTACGTCTTGGCTTTGCAATTGCTTTCCACTTTTTAGAAGGAAGTACCTGAAATCTGGAATAGAATAATAATATAATAAAAACAAGGCTGTCTACAGTTAAATATATATCAAGACCCCAAAGGCCTGGCAGTTGAGTGAACAAAAAGTTTGCAAAAGTCATTACAACTTTAAGACTTGGCAAGGCCAACTTCTACCATCCTTCGACAGGTAAAAAGGGTCCTGGAATGTAGAATCAGCACCACTGGGGTTCTGGGCTCATGTTGGGTTGGGTTACATGAATACACCAAGTATTTATGGCCCAATAAATGAGCAAAAGTTCACACCAGGTTCTCCCCGTGTGTGCTTGGGTTTCCTCCAGGTACTCCGGTTTCTTCCCACATTCCAAAAACATGCAGTAAGGTTAATTGGCTTCCCCCAAAATTATCTTAGACTGTATTAAAGACATATTTTGTGAGCCCCTTTGAGGGACAGCTAGTGATATGACTGTGGACTTTGTACAGCACTGCGTAACATGTCGGCGCTATATACATACTGGATAATAATAATAATATTCCAGTCCCAATACAAAAGGCCTCAAATGTGCCAATACCCCTCTTCTTTATGGTTTCAACAGCCTCCATTCTTTTGCTTAAACACAGTTTTAGAATGTGTCTTTGGGAATTTAAGTCTTTTCAGCCAAAAGGTCATTTTGGAGGTGGTAATGTTGCATGTGAAAACTTGACTCACAATTGGCACTCCAATTTTTCCAAAGATCTGTGTTGAACTCAAGATTACGCAATTTCCTCTACAGTATATTGGTCAAAGAATACCTGTTAGGAAATACACTAGCAGTGCGGCAGGTGATCACGCATGGCAGTAACTGATGCGAGATAACTGATGGGTGAAATCAAGTTTATTACCAGAATGTTGCAATAAGAACAAATAATGTGAACAAAACTATGACAATCCAGAAAATACCAAACACCACCAAAAACAACCAACTAACAAACCTATTAGAACCAAAAGGTACACCGACTCGGGTCAGGTTAGGTCAGGATCGACAGGTCTTAGAACATGAACCAGGATCATTGCCAGAGAACTCAGCAGGTAGCGTGCCAAATTACACTGAGAATTTGGCAGGGACTCAAAGAAGGGCCAAACCTTAAATATGGAGCTCCCAGTTGTTTGCATAATGAGTTCTTCCTGAATGTGGCCATCTGCTGGTGGCCAGTGGAAGTTCATCATTACCAAGTATTCAGCGCCACCAGCAGGAGAGGCAGATAACCATAACAATACCTTCATAGAGCCGGCTTTGGACATAGTCCTCCTGGAAAAGAAAAGGGCCTTTCTCGAAAATGGTACAAAAGATTGGAAGCTCACAACCACACTGTCTTTGTATGATATAGTTTCCTTCCATGGAAACACCTGAACTCAATAGTTTAAAGCAGCTTCCTCATTTTACATTATTTAGGTTTACTAAATCAATATGATCCGTGTACTTGCTCCGAGATAAAGATCAGAACAAATCACTTTGAGTTAACATAGCGGCCAGTCGACTAGCTTTCTTCTTTTGAAGACAGCAGCATGGCCACCGGTACCAAAAGTAACTACCTTTAGGGTTCATTACAGTGGACTATGCAGTTCAATACCAAATTGAACAACTTTTTATAATGATCTGTAACCTACAACAGGGACATGGACCACAATGTCAAGCTGACAGCGGTTGTAATCTTATCATATTCTTATAAAGTCTAAGTATTTTTATTTTTGGTGTAGCAAGCCTGATCTAAAAGCTCCAAATACCTAAATATGGAGTCATGTGATGCTCGGGGTCCCGAGTCTTATGGGGGTCCATGTCACTGTCTGAGTGACCCAGACGCTTTTGGCCTGATTTATTAAAGCTCTCAAAGACTGGAGAGGATACACTTTTATCAGTGAAGCTGGATGATCCAGCAAACCTGGAATGGATCTAGTCCAGTATTCAAAATATTTGCTAACAAATTGCAAATAAAGAAATCCATTGCAGGGTTGCTGGATCACCCAGCTTCACTGATGAAAGTGTATCCCCTCCAGTCTTTGAGAGCTTTAATGAATCAGGTCCTTTGCTTTGGCGTCAGGGTCAGGATAAAACGGAGAAATGACATCAGCACACCACCTTAGTTTTGGAAACAGATAGAAGGACATTTTTTTCAGTATGTAGGCAAATGACACCCCCTGCTACACCCCTATTGTGTGGTCCATGAAACATTTACATGCAACAAAAATGATTTGTTACACAAGCAATAACTTTATTTATTTTATGCCAGTTTAAAATAGAAGATTTTACAGGGACATAATAAAGGTAACTTTTTAATAATTCTTTTTTTTCCAGAGGTGTATATATCCACCCCAAAAAAATAAGAGAACGGAGGAGAAACGAGGGATTCCGGGTGAAAAGTCCTTCCAAATCAGAAACAATTGGACGGTATTTGTCAGAGGCAGGTGAATAGCCAGTAGATGATAACCTGCGGATCTCAAGTGTTTGGGGTATTTTTGCAGTTTAGATTGGTGGTAAAAATTAGGGATGGGGTGGGGGTAGACTTTCATCCATGGAGCCAGGTTTAAAATTTTGGTTAGGGTGAATGAAACTACAATTAGAATTGACTTTTCATGTACTAGAAGTCACATTGGCCCGGATTTATTAAAACTCCCCAAGGCTGGAGAGAATACATTTCCATCAGTGAAGCTTGGTGACCCAGCAAACCTGGAATGAATTTCTTCAAAGTCATTTGCTATTTGTTATGGATCCAGTCCAGGATTGGAATGATACAATATACAATGATACTCTGATCTGGAATGGATCTGGTCCAGGATTCAAAACATTTGCTAACATAGCAAATGACTTTAAAGAAATTCATTCCAGGTTTGCTGGATCACCCAGCTTCACTAATAAAAATGTATTTTCTCCAGTCTTGGGGAGCTTTAGTAAATCAGGGCTGGATCACTCCAGCCTTGGAGAACTAAGATAAATAAGATGGAATTGAATAGCTCATGAGCCAAATTCTTTAAAGGTGCCACCTAAGTGCCCATGCCAACATTATCATGTCTATTCTGTATATTAGTTTTGAATGTCACTGCCTGTCTCTTTATTTCCATTACACCACTTTGTGACTTAACAGAACAGGATTGTTGTAATGCCGAGAAATGTGTTACATCAAAGGGTGACTATGTAAAGTGTGCTGTGAAATCATTCATATCTGCTTTTAATCATTTTTTTTGCTCTTCCCTTTTTAAACATAAAAAAACTCATGTGGTCTTTTATTAGCCTCTATCCTCAAATAAATGGCTAGAGCAATTCGGAGCACGGCGGTGAACAAGAGACCTCTTGCAGCAAGGTACGTAACTTCAGATATGGAAATCAAAGTGAAGAAACAGACAGTGAAGAAATTGAACTTTGTTGTAATGGAGCTGTGAAAGCAAATGCTGAAATTCGGGTTTAGTGCAATAATGGGAACTTTGCGCCACAAAAAAAACTTCTCTTTTGGGCAGCAAAGTTATAGTCTGGATGCCTAAATAAATAGGTTGCAAAATATTTGATGGTTGTTTAGTGTCTGAATTCCTGACCTGGCTGAGCTTAGAGTGTGTTGTACTAAATACAAATATTCAAAAACAGTATCAGTGGGTAACTGGGGCAAACTACAGGTACAGGTGTAGATACCTGTACCAACCTCTTAAACACTCCTACCTGGTACTTATAATATGAACAGCTTCTACAATTCCTAATTTATATTGGCCAGCAAGGCAGTCAATCATAGTGATTGGCCAGCACAAATAAGCAGGGGTGGGGCTTACAAACAAGTTAGGCAGGAAAGTCGGGAAGCTGCTGCAAGTATTTTCACCTCTACACTTTTATATTTTATACCTGCAACATTTTTGTCCCCCTTCCATGACATTTAAAAAGCATCTCTGTAGTGGAAAAAAGGTAAATTTATACTTCTGATACCTAGAAATGTTGTTAAGGATTTGTATTTGAAATACATTTGCTGTCTTCACTGTAGATGGCCCTTACAGGGCCACAGGGTATGTCTATGATCACTGTGTGAGACCATGGAGTGGTGTTAGTGAGTAGGATAATATTACTGCCTAGGCAGGGCATACACAGCCTTACCACGTCTCCTCTTCTGCTGTAGTTCTCTTCATTGGCTTCCATTTCACCTTAGAATCAAATTCAAGCTCCTGGGCTTTGCCTTCAAATCCCTGCACAGTTCTTGTACCACTTATCTTTCTGACCTGATAGATAAATACTCCCCCAGCCCCTCTCTTCGCTCCTCCAATGACCTACCGTACTAATGACTTCCTCACTCATAACCTCATCACACGCACGGCTCCAAGACTTTTCTAGAGCCTCCCCGACTCTCTGGAATGGTCTTCTTCCTTCTATTCAGCTACCCATCTTTTCATACCCTTCCACCCTTCTTCTTCTGTCCTTTGAATCCCTCACTAGTTACCCAACATTCCATATCCCCCTCCTACTGTGTAATACTTCCCCCACCTCTTAGATTGTAAGCTCTTCGGGGGAGGGTCCGCTACTCCTCCTGTGTCACTGTCTGTATCTGTGTGTCATTTGCAACCCCTATTTAATGTACAGCGCTGTTTAATGTTGGCGCTATATAAATCCTGTAATATTATTAGGTCCCCAGTGGGTTTTTCTAAACCCTTCACATAGTCCAGTGCCTGCATTGACCACGATGCAGACAGGAACCAATTCATAATACAATAAACCAATAAATGTTAGAAAGAACTAAATGTGAATATTGGTGTAATTGTGAATACTGTGATCAGTAACTAGAGAGATCCCTTACTGGTAATAAATTAAGACTGATCTTGCTTGCTGTCACCTTTCCATTCATCAGTGAGGTAATCTATAATATTATGTAACCAATAAAAAGGGCTTGGGTTTCTAGATCATCCAACCTTTTTCTCTCCAGGGCCCTACACGTTTAGCTATTTGATTTCTGTCTTGTCAGTAATTTAATTTTAGCTTCATGTGTGAACGTTTCCTATGGTGGTCTGCGTGCAATTACAGTACATCTCAAAATTCCTATGTGCTGATACAGTGTGTGAGAGGGAGTTTAGTGAGCTAACAAATCCCCTAAGCTTGCTGCTGACATGGATTTTTTTTTACAGTAACTTCTTCTATATTTATGCTCAGCAGAGTCACAAAGCATTTCAGTTGTGGTACTGCAGGCTTGTACCTCCTGTGCTAACAAAGTTTCTGCACCCCCACACACTGTGCGCTATAATGTACAGCATGTTTGCAGAGTATAGGAACCATGTATGGCCCTAGAGATAAAAGGTGTGCTGAGCTGTGATTGCAGAAGGATTGTCCCCATCTTCCCTGCACTGACACCCCTGCCTTGGGTTATTCACTGGTCACAGGTAGATAAAAATGATGTTTGAGGGAACTCTACAGTGCTAATTAGAGTTCAGCTTTAAATGTATTGTAACTCTATAAATCTGACTGTATGTACTGCATATTTGTTCCAAGTCAGTAAACCAAAAGTAAATCCCTGTACCAGCATAACAGCCCAGAATTTGCAGAAGGTGACCATTAATTCTCCATATTTTGTTCAGCAAAGGTGTCATTTCTTTGAGTATTATTGTGATATTATTAGTTTTTTATGCATAGATTTTGCATTTTTTACCAGCTTGTTCTTCCATATTTATATAAATAAATATAAAAGTTGGTAAACATTCCATTAGAGGGCGCTCTCAGTGGTTTGTTTTTAATTTTTGTGTTTAGAACAGATGTTATATTACGATTTCACTTACAGAAGAATTATTTTCTTTGATTGGGAAAACTAAATGTAAAATATAAAAAAAAATTGCAACTAGGCTTGTGATGCAAGGACAAGCAATGTCCCTTCTGCAATAAAATAAACTTACCTGACTGATCTCAGTTTATTTTAGCTCACCTGTTCCTGCTCTAGTGCAGCTGCCACATCAAGATAGGGCCATCTTGATTGGCCAGGCCAGGATGACGTAAAATGTGCAGGAGTTCATCCAGTCCTGGAGGATGCTGGGATACCTCACATTCTGCACTGAGTTGGCCATGCACAAGATTGGAACAGGCAGGTAAGTATGTTTTATTGCAGAAGAGACATCTTCCAGGTGTCAGATTGCTGGTCATTATTATTTTTAATATTAAGTAGTATTTATATAGCACCGAAAAATTACGCAGCGCTGTACAAAGTCCATAGTCATGTGAGCTTTTCCTCAAAGGGGCTCACTATATAATGTCCCTACCATAGTCATATGTCATTATTACAGTCTAAGGTCAATATGGGGGAAGCCAATTAACCTAACTGCATGTTTTTGCGATGTGGGAGCCAACTGGAGTACCCAGAGGAATCCCACACAAACACGGGGAGAACCTGCAAACTCCATACAGATAGTGCCACGGCTGTACTTCAAACCTGGGATCCAGCCCTGCAAAGGCCAGAATGCTAACCACTGAGCCACCATGCTGCCCGATCAGCTTGATTGGCCAGGCTGGGATGAAGTGGCATGCGTAGGATACATTCAGTCCCGGCAGTTTGGGGCTGAAGCTGGGATACCTGGCATATCCTGACATCCTGCAATAAGCTGGGCTTGCACAAGAAGATTGCGAACTGGCAGGTAAATATGTTTTATTGCGGATGAGACATGACCTTCTTCTTCTGCAATAAATATCCTGCCTGCTGGCTATTTAGGAATGGGGAACCTTACGAGGTACTAAATTAAAAAACGGCCAAAACGAAAAAAATTATACTTACCTTCAATCCTGCAGCGCAGTGGATCAGTCCGGAAGTGCCTTCCATCGGGTCCCGCATCGTCCCGGTATCTGTCTTTAAGCTGGCGCTCCAGGCGCCGCCATCTTCTCCTCTTCCGGGTTCTTACTACGTCACCTGACCCTGGCGCAAGATCAGGTGACATAGTTGCATTGGCTTTTTTTCCCCTTTTGACGATAGGTCTCCTTCTGCGCATGCCCGAGGTGCTTAAGCATGCGCAGAAGGAGCACCCACGCGCCTCCCGGGTTGCGTGACGTAGGGGGCGTTGCTGCACCTTTTTTTTTTTAAATGATAATGTTGCACTTAAAAAAAAACAAAAACACAGAATTTTTCTTTACATTAAAGTGTTGTCTACCCTTTTACGTAAAGTGAAAATTGTGAGTTTAGGTACGCTTTAAGTTGCACTTAAAACTTGCAATATCAGAAGGTGCTGTAATGCTGCAGGAAAACAAGGTTGCATTGTGTAGAATGCAGAGCAGGAAGCTGAGCCTGTGTGTGTAATAAGAAAATATGGCTGCCCCAAGTGTTAACCTTGAATATAAAAAAGAATTGAACACACTACACTTTTACTTTAAATGCAAATATCGCCTGGCAGAGTTCCCCCACAAGCCCTAAAATATTTTTGTTTCTGCAGCTTCCAAGAAAGCCGGGTGCAGCTTCGTGTTAGCGACTTGAGCAGAATGCCTTCCAGGAAATGCAGGATACAACTCCTCAGCGTGTACTTCCTTCCACAAAACACCGCATTCCATCAGCCATTTTACTAGATACTGGGAAAAAAAATCTCACACGCAAGCAAAGGCCAGTTTAGGTCAGACCAGACTGTTTTCCTTTTTTTTTTTTCCTTCTGGCATTGCCAAATTTAGGAGTGAGTCACATCCAGATAAACACGGGGTGTGGTGTTGTGACACTACGCAACGGCTCTACTAACCACTCCTCGCCGCCGGAGCACCCGTGACACATCGATGGGCACGTTTCAGATAAACCTACCTGAGAAAAAAAAATAGCGTTATTTATTTATATCGCGGCCTTGTTCTTTCTGTTTGTTTGGAAAGCTTTCGTAATCGTAGGTAATCAGAAAAGCTTGCACAAGCACAATTGTGTTCTGTGAAATTGTTTGGGACATTTGTGCCCTGATCAGTGCCCTGTATTCATATTGTTTTCTCACCTGATAAGAAAGTCATTATTTACTGTGTGTGTAATGTTATTATTATTATTAATAAACAGTATTTATATAGCGCCAACATATTACACAGCCCTGTACAATAAATAGGGGATGTAAATGACAGACAGATACAGACAGTGACACAGGAAGAGAGGACCCTGTCCCAAAGAGCTTCCAATCTAGGAAGGGAAGTAGCACACAATAAGAGGGGTATATGGATTGGTGGGTGAGTAGTGAGGGTTTTATAAAAGAGAAGAAGACGAGTAGGCAAAAGGATATCTAGGAAATGATTGATTAAAGCACAAATTCAAGCATAAGGGTGTATTTATTTAAGGAAAATAGGCTGTTCACTTAAAAAAGTAAATTATCCCTGCAAGGGATAGTTTACTTTTTAGTATAGTATTTACAGGTAGTCCCCAAGTTAAGGACATCCGACATACAGATGACTTCTAGATATGAACGGGCTTCCCTGCTCCTTTGTGTGCAGGATGGAGGCTTGAAGGGGGAGGGGGGGGGGGGGGGCTGTTCACATGACTTGCTGAAGAAGTCTGTTGCTGTTCTATAACCTCTTGTAACTGACAAACTCTGAGGTTGATTCTTTTATCAAAGCACAGCTTGCTCCAGAAGTTAATGAATGTCTAGGCTCCACAAAGTTTTTTTTTTGCTTTGTTTGTGATGATCTCACCGGGAGGATTTTTTACAGTAACTGACACCTCACTGCCTAATAATATGTTGAGACAAACGTCTGTCCTAATTGCATTTAATAAAGTAATGTACCTGTTCCGACTTACATACAAATTCAACTTAAGAACAAACCTTCAGATCCTATCTTGTATGTAACCCGGGGACTAGCTTTAGTTTTGTATATCTGATGCACATGATTGGATGGTTGAGGTCACCTCATTCGCTAAGCTAAGTGCAGAGCTGCCAGGGGTACTTCCAGGCCCTGATCAGAGCAGTTGACTTTTGCAATGCTGGAACAGTTAGGCATGGGGCAGGGGCGAGCCAGGACGTTTATAATGTCCAAAATATTTTTTTATAGTAGTTCTGGCAAGGGGATAATTCAGTTTCCTAGGTGAACAGTCTATATTCTTTCTTTTTATTTAATAATACATTGATGTGCAGCTCAGTGTATGATGCCAGCTATCCCAGCATTGTTTCTGGCCGCTGGAAATGAATGAACATGTGCAGATGCTATATCCTTCTGACCTGGCCAAACAAAATGACCTAAAATGTTGCCTTCCCATCTTCTTCAGTCTCCTAAACCCTCACTACTCACCCACCATTCCATATCTCCCCTCCTATTGTGTGATACTTCCCCCTCCGATTAGATTGTAAGCTCTTCTGGTTAGGGTCCTCTCCTTCTCCAGTGTCACTGTCTGTATCTGTCTGTCATTTGCAATCCCTATTTATGGTACAGTGCTGCATAATATGTTGGTGCCATATAAACACTGTCTAATCATAATATTAATTCCAGTAAAGAGAACTAGGTGAATATGGCAGCACCCACAAAGCTGCATGGACAGGGGAATTTATTTTAAAAAAGTGACCAGGCAGGTAGGTTTATTTTAATAATTTATTTATAGTTTTTTTTTTTAATTTTAGTTCCCTTATAGGAATTCACCAATTTTATATTTTTTATGCTTAGTAGTACAGGCCCTGCTGTAGCTCCAGCTGGATCCAAATGTTCTATCTGTGGATCATTTACGGTTACAGTGTAGATTTAACCCCCCGAATTCCTCTTACTAGCCATAGAAGACATGTCATAAAGTTCAGCTTTCAAAGTATTGTATATTGTCCATATTGTGGAATCACAGGGATAGGTCCCCATAATGCCTTCTCTATCCATTTATAATTGATGTGAAGTGTATGTATTACAAATAAAATAAAACTTGTAGTATTTTATTCCATGTATATTTCTCTATGGTTTGTAGCTTTAAAAATACTGCAAGGACAGAATAATAATGTAATGGGCTGACAACTCTGCTTCTGGGACATTGAAATCCTAAGGAGGGTTGTCTGAGCTGCCATGTTTTTCTCTGCTGCAAAGAATTCATCCAACCTATGTTATGGAGAAAGGAGGAGGTGTTGGGTAGTCCAGCGGGGAAGAATTTGGCAGATTTGACAATATTGCTGGAAGTGTGTTGAATGTTTCCCCACACCCAGAAGTAATTGATATTTCTCTTGAACTGGGAAAGGTAAACACTGACTGTGTACAGTAACACCTGTAGGGCAAATTGGTCACCTAGAATAACAAAATACTGGTCCACCTGAAATGGTAGTTGTAGGGTTGGATTTTCATCACTGGTGCCTGTAGCCACCTAAAAATGGTTTGAGATGAATATTCCTAACACCTACATGTATGGCTTATGATAAGGAAAAGCTGTTTTTTTTGTCTCTGCCTCCTGTACCCAATGATAAACCTGGCCCTGGGTCTGTCCCCTACCTTATATCAGCATGAACAAGTTACATGATTCTGATCAGAAATGTCTGGAACCCATACTGGGTGAACTTCCTGGTCCTTCCTTCCCCATGTTTAAAAGATCCAGCATTACAAAAGCAAAGTTTTTTTACCTGGCACCCAGTAAAGAAGAAGAGATGAGATGATGCCTCTGGCATTCTCGTGAAAATTTCCTCGAAGTTCCGAGGGGTCCACAAAATTTCGGCGAAAAATGGAACCTTTTTGAACCTTTGATGTCTAATAGAAAAACAGAGTGAAAGGTATAGTAGTACTCATCATGCCCAAACCCACTTTATTGCCTAGACCCATTTTAGCCAGGACCTCACATGCTGGTTGGGGCGCATGCTTTTTACTGTATTTTTACTTTTGAAGAGATAGATAGGGATGGATAGATAGATAGATAGATAGATAGATAGATAGATAGATAGATAGATAGAGACAGAATCCTCACACTGTATTATTTGAATTTGTGTGTGGTAGCATAAGTTGACTTTTCCTTTATGGGTAACATTCCAGACACCAAACCAGTCTGACTTTCTCATGATTTCTCATCATTCAAACTAGGTTAACACCTAAAACTTTTGATAGTAAACAATGACTTGATCTTGAAAATATGAATTGTTCTCAACCTTAAAACCATTGTCATTAATTATTACATGTGACACATTGTCCTGCTATTTTTACAGCTGAGGTGACAACAGGAATTTGAAAGTCAGTGGTTACAAATCTGGACCAAGTATCCATTATGGAGCATTAGGTATGAGTGAAACCATGCTTCCATTTTTCTCGAATTTCTATGAAAATTGTGAGAATTTGGCAAATTTTTCTCATTCTCACAAAATTATTTGGAGCTAATGAAGAAGGTATAATAAACTATATCGAGTTCTTGCATAGTAACCCAAATTACAATGCCTAAAGAGCAGAAGCAACGCGCATCTACCAGTCCCCGGAAGGTTGACCTCGAAAGTTGTGTCTTCAACCCCAAATGGACTGGCAAATTATTCTTCTTCTAACGCGGCAACAAAGCCTTTTGTTTAGTGTGCAACAACACCAACAGCACTTTCAAGCATTTCGATACCAAGCACGCGCACACGTAAACGTACAAAGACTACAGCACGGATGAGCGGAAGACTAAGGCTGATCACTTGCAATTATGGTTTGAAAAAACCTTTCCTTGAACACCTTGTTTCTTCTGGCCTAGTGCGCCTTCTTAACCTCCTGAAATGGCCTAGTAGTCCAAAAAGTTTGACGACCCCTGCTCTATAGAAACAAATTATAGGTTTCCAATAGCAAAGACAAGCAATTTTGCATCAAAATCACTTTCACCCAAATCACCTGGCTTCTCTCTACTGAGAACCCCTTCTCTCTCTACATCAGTGGTCACCAACCTTTTGGAGCTCACGGACAACTAAATTTGTAAATTTACTAACTCTGGACCACGCAGGCAGCAATATGTCATTCAAAGGGGAAGGAACTTCCCCCATAGTGACGTCATGATGCCAGAACCCACCCACTCCCTGAGCCTGCGGTTCATACAGGGGACATGGTCTGGGGCTCTGGCCAGTGCAACCCCCTTCTCCTGACCCTGCTGGGGGGTGCACTGGGCAGAGCGGCGGACCACCAAAATTTTCTTGCGGACCACCAGTTGGTGACCGCTGCTCTACATCACCACTAGGATCTGTCTTTATTTTGCCTAATGAAGTATACAAAAGAGTCTCCACGGGTGCTAGAAGTTCCCCATAGTTCAGCACTTACTGGCTAGTTGGAAAAATAGGATCAAATTTAATGGAAATGGCGGGCATGGGCTATGTTCCCTTCTACAACCTCCCTCTGGCTGATGAGAGCACATGTACAGTTCAGAAGGAAATGGAAAATAGGATCTAGTACTGAACTTGTATAGGAAAAAACCAAAGAGGCAGACTGATATCCAGTTATTCCCAAGAAATGTCCATGTCAACATGTCATTTCTTACTATGGACATCTAGACAATTTTTGAAAAATTCACCAATTTGTCAAATTTTTTCCCAATTTGCCAGTTATTTGGAAAGCACCAGAACATGGTATTGTCATCAATTTTCCTGGGTTTGGGGCTATTATATTCCTATTTTTTTTTAAAAGGAATGCTTATCTGTGAAAGTTAGTAGCACCTATCAACAGTTTAACTGCAATGTCTATAAACACAGTGTTTTCACCAAAATTGTGAGAGGGTTGGGGGTCAGGGAGAATATGTCCTAAGTATGTTAACTTTGATTTACAAAAAATCTACATGCTTTTTTTAAAATAAAAACTTGTTCTCACAGACCATATGACCACCTTCTCCAGCAATTTTGGTAGCAGAACTATATTAAGGGGCTGTGCAGTTGGAGCTGTATTTTTGTGAAATTTTCATAAAAATATATTTACTTTTGCCCATCTCTATGTGTTACATTTGACACCAGTTTGAGATGTTTCTAAACTCATTTAGAGCATCTGACCTGCTTTTGACCAACTTCTACCCAGTAGTTGTCCTTCTTCTAAGCTGCTTCAAGCTGCTTTTGTGTTCCCATTGAGTTATATGCCGAGAGTTTTGACACCAACAAATACCCTGGACACAAACTATATTTAAAAGGTCATTGTAAGGCACGCTTAGGGAATTTGAGATCTCCTGCCACAAACTACCGATGCCAAGGAATAATGCACCATTTATTTTGTCATTTGCTGTTATTAACTGACGTTATCTATTAGAAGATTGTTAATGCAGTCAGCACTCTTGTCACATATCCATATCACAACATTCAGTTTGTTCTTACTTAAATTACTTAACTTGTTCCTATTTGTTTCATCTACTTTGTTGTGTTACCTGTCCAATTTCAGAAAGATAATGTGACTTAATGGGTTATCCTTAGAGCCTTACACAGTCATGATGGTCATGGGAAGCATTTGTTTTTTTATTGGCATTGCTCTGGCAGACTTTGGAAGTCCAATTCCAAATAAATTCTTTATGGTGGAAAATACAATTCCTCAATATTTTTTGTTTATCTTTTACTGAATGGGAGTCCTAAAGAAAAGAAAAAAGGGGGCAGTGTGAATATTAGGAAAAGACTTGATATATGGAACATTTAAATGGGTTCACATTATTCTTTCACTAAAGTAAAAAAAAAAAACAAAAATCATATTTTATTGTATGCGTTATGATAAATTCTCTTCTCAAGTTGTTTTAAAAATATATGTTCAATTAGTCCCCATAGATCCCTTTTAGCCTTGGCAGAGAACTGAATATCCTTAAAGGCTGTGGCTACAATTCATGCTCCCTTCAGAATGTCTTTATTTGTAGCCACCCAATTGTGCTGTATAGAGCTGAGAATATGGGCCAGATTTATTAAAATTCTCCAAGGCTGGAGAAAATAGACTTTAATCAGTGAAGCCGGGTGATCCAGCAAACCTGAAATGGATTTCCTAAATGTCTTTTGCTATTTGATCTGGTCCAGCATTATAAACAAATAGCAAATTACTTTTAAGAAATCCATTCCAGGTTTGCTGGAGCACCCAGCTTAACTGATGAAAATGTATCTTCTCCAGCCTTGGAGAGCTTTAATAAATCAGGCCCATTGATTGAACATTGACTGGGAATGCCAGTTTACCAAGCAAGAAAACATTTTGTTTTCCCTCATTTCAGAGGCGAAAAATTGAGCCACAGGTACAGGTATTTATCCAATTTATGGGACAGCCTGATAACAATGAGCTTGTATATATATATATATATATATATATATATATATATATTCATTGTTTATGTAGCATTTACTTTTAACAATAAAACCTATTACTATTTACACACTGATTAAAAACTGCAGCTGCTGATATGGGTATTTCCCCAATTTAGAGGAACTAACAACCCAATACCAATGATTCTATTTAGAATTCCCCTGGTTTCTGTTCCTCGTGTTACACTGTACCTGTAAGGAAATTATGTACAGTACTTCCTTTAAATGTGTACAGCACAGAATTAAAGCCAGGGCCACATTATCTGTAAATCATATAAAGCAGAACTATGGTTTATTTTTTTTTACATTTTGGATTTCCAAGTTATTATTAGTGCATGCATACAGGCTTGCAAAACAGTGTTTCTTATGGTGATGTGACCCATACCAGCAAGGCGTACTTTATGGTGGTGCTCGGTGGTCATAGGCGTTTCAGCTTTTTCCTATATTGCATATGGAGGGGGGAAATCATGGCACAGATCAATATGGCTTCCTGTAGTCCCCGAGTTCTGCATTCTGCAATAATTGACAGCTGTAAAAAAAAAAAAAAAAGGGAGGGAGGATTAGGGTGGGGACAGAACCACCCCATTACACACCTGGCTCTTGAAAAATGATATGATATAAGTGGTTCCTATGGATAAGATAATAATTACATCACTTACATAATTACATCACTTTTCGCACCAGGATGTAAGATGGCATATGGATAGCATAAAATGTAACACAGGAAAAGGTATCTGCTGCAAATATCTACGTACAATATTGGAAATTAAAAAAATGATTTACAGAAGAAAACTTTCTGGTAAAATACTCAGATTGTAAATATACATTATACATTATTCCTAGCCAATACACCTTTCAATGTTGCTTTGGAATGTGATTTTCTTGTTTACATTATTTAAATGTTATTTGATTTATTCACATGAAAAAATTATGAATAATTAAAAAAAATATAATTTAGCTTTTCAATGAGACTTTTTGACACACAGCATTTAAAGCCCACTGAACCCTTAAATCCTCCATACCACCCTTAATATGTCATTTCTTCTTCCAACATTTCTTTGCAATGGCAAAATAATTTTAAAATGTAATAATTTTTTACCACAATTTGTCAATTTTGTTTTTTAAAAATAATATAAATAAATACGAGGGGGTGCTGAGAAGTTCCTGGCTTTGCCCCCTTCCAGATGAAATATAAAAATGAGTTTGGGGCATATGACAGCCTAATATCTTAGTATGTTACTGTGCAAATATCAGGTCTTTACGATTCTTTAAACTGTTTTTTCTTTTAGTGAGAAGCTGTGATGGCAGAGGCACAAGCAAGTTTCACGTCGTTGGAATTACGGGCCATCATGAAGTTTTTGTTTCACCAGGGAAAGTCAGCAAAGGAAATTCACACTGAGATGTCACAAACACTGGGGGAGAAGTGTCCTTCCTACAGCACTGTCAAAACCTGGATATCTCATTGAAAGACTGGGCATTTCACCGTTGAAGATGAGCCCCACAGTGGGCGCCCCCCAACCTCAACTGACCTGGCAACCTGAGATGCTGTCCATGAGTTGATCCGCAAAAAAGATAGCCCAGATACTTGTCATCTCACGGGAGCGTGTTGGGTTTGTTATCACCACTATCCTAGACATGCGCAAGCTTTCAGCAAAGTGGATGCCGAAATGTTTGAACAGTGATCAGAAAAAGGAACGAGTTGAAGCATCCAAAGCCATTTCGGACTATTTTGAAGCTGCACAGGACTTTTTGGCTAGGTTAGTGACTGAGGATGAAACCTGGCTCCAGATCTATGATCCTGAAACCAAGGAACAGTCAAAGCATGGTGCCACAGCGGTTCCTCGCAGCCGAAGAAGTTCTCAGAAATCGACCAAAAAAGTCAATGCGTCCATTTTCTGGGACAAAGATGGTATTCTGTTGGTGGACTAACTACCTCAGGGCTTCAGTATCACCAGACAGTATTATGCTAACCTCCTGGACCAACTGAAGAAGGCAATTAAGATGAAACGCTGTGGAAAGCTGACCAAAGGGATCCTTTTTTTTTTTTTTGCAGGACAATGCACAAAATTTTGGTCAAATTTTGTTGTTGTCTTGTGAAATAGTTTTTCATTTCACCTAGTCTAATTAGTTGACTTTATATTCTATTTCCATGAGCCTTGTAAATTCTAGTGCGATTGTCCATCCTGTAGAACGATGGGTGGAACGGAGGGGTACTTAGGTTGGCTTATAAATGAAGTGACACAGGGGACTAATCCTCTTTGTCACTTCATTTATAAGCCAATGCAAATTTAATATGGCAGACACTCAAAAGGCGTGGCAAGAGCCAAGAGTTGGCAAATATCATTGTGGTGCATTAGTAGATTAAATTAATTTTGAATGGATCTCTAATGCACTTGAAAATGCAGCTCCAACACCAGTGTTACAGAACACCCCAATGCTTAGATACACATTACTCAATGTTGCCAAAAATTGTCTTTTTTTGATGTTTCCATTCCATCAATGAATAGGCTAACTCATCCCAACATCTGATTCTATGAAAAGTTGCACATTATTGCAATGTTTCCCAATGGAAAATGAACCTAGGCTTAGTTGTGCTTGGAACTTGATAGGTGTATTATATATTTCCCATGCAATGCATTTTGAATTAATTCATTTTCAGACAATACAAGGCAAATCTAATAGAATGTGAAAAAAGAAGAGATGACGTGGATGGAGAATTAAAACTGGGGTCATCACTTTGTGTGCACAACGTTGTGTCATTTGTGTGGGTGTCGCTGTTCTTTTTAATGGAGAAAATATTACTTCTGCTTAGGAAGGAAATTCTCATCTGAAGAATGCTGACACCGGTAGTTTCTGCTGAAATTCCACCAGCAGTGCCTACAAAGGAGATGACACGTGATGCTAATGAAAAGAGAATTCCAGAAAACATACAAAAGTCAATTGCTTGGGACTTTAACTGGAAAACATTGGTTTGAGATTGTAAGTGCAACCACACCAATATCCTTAAAACTAAAATCCAATCAAAAAGTAAAATGCACAATGGAATAAATGTAAAGAAGATGCCTCCACCAAATAATTTTTATTTCTGTCTGTGATTGGGTAAGTATTTTTTTCACTTTGATCTCCCCTCCTTTTAGAATATTTTTTCTCTGCAGCACAACTGATTGTGCGGCTGCTCATTCTCCCAGTCTGTGGTGCAATAAACTACAAGAGGCTGCATTTAGAAAATACATAACATTGGGCAATGGTATAGTAAGGCTCCTCTCATACTTGTGGCAGCAAATCGCTGCTGTTAGCTGCCCAGCCGCACTTCTTCAATATTGTGCTGCTTAACCCTGCAGTTGTTTCAACCATAGTTCAACTTCAACCACACTCAACCTCTGTTGCATGCAATTTGCTGAGGTCCAATGGTTTCAGGTAGGTAAGGCATCTTTCTCAGCCCTCGAGCAGCAAATACAACTGCTTTCCAACTGCTTTCCAACTGCTTCCAACTGCTGCAGTCAATGAAAGCAGCTGACTGCTCTTGAGTGGTTAGAAACAACATGTTGCACAGCCGCAGTGAACTGTATCAGAACTGCAACCTTCTGCACAAAGTATTTCCCAACTGCTACTGATCCAGAGAGAAGCTGAGCCCTTAGCAGATCACTGCGGACAACCACAAGTATAAAATTAACCTAACAGGGAGAAAATTATACAAGAACATACTTTTCAGTTCTTGGATTCTGATACTTCATTCTTCATTGGTTTGATCTCCTTCCTATCATCTTCCAATCTTTTGTGGGTCATGGCATTATAATCCTTATAGACCATTAGAATATTTATCCATAGCTCACAAAAATGAAATGTGTGGATAACAAAATACCAAATAACCCAAATAGATGTCCAATGTAGAAGTTGGGCATACCCATAAAACATTGTATTGAAGGAATGGTGGACATGCAAGGCTTGCATAGGGGGCCATCATACAGAAGTGTTAATTGTATATTGTGACTTATCTATCCTATCTCCCCATCATAGGCCACTTGTAAAGTGTAAGGGAGTATAAGTCCAGTATAAGTACCCAACCACTACCACTGTGTAAGTGTGATACCGCCATTTGGTAATAATAAAGTTGATAATGTATATGTAGGGGCTCTTGGTGTGTTTGCTGTTTGTTTTATACATGCATGACCTGCAACTGTCTCTGTTTGCAGAAAGATAAAAAACAGACCTAATCTTTGAATTTCCCTGGCTCAAATCTGCATAGCTAAAGCTTTCCAAAAAACAAGAGGCCCTGTTTTCTTCCCCATAGGCAGTTATCAGTAAAGTAATCTAACTTGATACAGTGAGTTATTTCATGTGGCCAGTGTTGGATGATTTGTACAGATCATTGCTGAACGCTCCGACATCTGCAAAAATGAACATTTAACATAAACACTCGTGCCTCAAGCTTCGGCATTGAATTTCCCATCTTAGCAGTGGGTGCAAACTTGGCATGATAGACCCAATCTCCTTGGCACGTAATATTAAATCCATGTGTGTGTTTCAACATTCTTTGTCAGACGTTCCATCAATGCTTGCTGTATAATGAAAGTAAAATATTTACTCTTAAGAAACCAATGTCCTCTTGGGTGACTCATGCGCTTGTATTGCACGTGTGAACTGCTGAAAGATTGTCTTTGTTTCCCAGACTTGTTGTAGCAGTACCCAGGCTGTGTAGGGTAAATAGCAGGCATCAGGGCTTTCTGCAAGAAATTAGGTGTTCTAATTGGAGGGGGGTCCATTGCTTGGGGGCTGTTAAATGGGTAACTAAACTTAAGAACCCAATTTGATATATTGCAGTTTACTAGTTCCCAGATGTGGATAGCACCAAACTGTCCTGGTTTTTGCTGGCAGGGATGGCCAATGGATTAAAAACTAATTCTTGGTCCCAATGACTTACCCCATGTCCTGTTGTTCTGAGCTAAAATGTTTGCTCCAGAACTTGGAGCTGGTATAACACCTCCAACAAGCCCGGCAACCATAGACAAGAGTGGGGAAATTTATCACCCTTGTTGCTTCTGGCTGAATACGAAAAAGAACACGAAAACAGAACTGAAATGAAAGTCTGGGATGCATCCCCTTTATGTGCACTCACTGGTCTAAAAGGAGGTATTGGGGTGGGAAGGGGGTTGAATTGAGGTCTGAAAGGGTGATATTTAGAAAAAGGACTGACCTTAAGTCCACATAGATAATTTGCGGAAGGATAGCGAATTTGAATTCAAAAGGGTAAAGAAAAGGCTGATGTGAGTTCTCAGGGGGTAACTTGAGGAAAGGGGGCTCATTTGAGGTTTGATGGGGTAACCTGTGGAAGGGAGGCTGATCTAAGATCTAAAGGGGGGTAACTTGAGGAAAGGGGGCTGATGTAAGGTCATTGAAGGGTGGAGGTTAATCTAAGGTCTAAAGAAGTAAAATGTAGAATTGGGGCTGATATGAAGTCTAAAGAAGTGAATTCTGGAAAGGGGGAAACTGATCTGAGGTTTAAATGGGTAACTTGTGAAAGGGAGATTGATCTAATGAGGTCTAAAGGGGTAAAATGTGAAATTGGGGCTGATATGAAATCTGAAGTAGTAAAGCTTAAAGAAGGAAAGGGGAAGGCTGATCTGAGGTCTTCATGGGCACCCTACTGGAGGCAGATCTAGGGTGTCAAGGGGTAAAGTGCGGAAGGAGGGGTGATCTGAAACCTGAAAAAGTAATCTGTGGAAAGGTAGCTGATGTGAGTTCTCAAAGGGTAATATCTGGAAGAGGGGAGGGATGTAAGGTCATAGAAAGGTACAGAGGTTGGAACCTGAGTTGCGCGACTTGGACTCAAGTCCGACTTAAGTTGCCTAATGAAAGACTTGAAACTCCACTTGGGGGTTTTGCCCAGCGACTTCCAACTCGACTTATGACTTGCTTTCTCTGCTGACAGCTGAAGGGGATGGTAGGAAGGCAGTGAATCTTCTTTAACACTGTCTTCCTCCTCGCTTTCCTTGCATTCTAAGTCCACGGCTTTCTTCTCTGATAGCTGAATGGGCGAGGAGGAAGGTAGTGTTACAGAAGTCTACTGCCTTCCTCCCCACCTTTCTTGCATTCTAAGTCCACGGCTTTCTTCTCTAACAGCTGAAGGGGGCGGGGAGGTAGGCAGTGTTGGAGAAGCCTCACTGCCTTCCTCACTTTCCCCTTCAGCTGTCAGGAGAAAGCCATGGTCTTAGAATGCAATCCTGTGCTCAAGAACATGATCAAAGCTCTGTTTCTATATGGGGATAAATGAAGTGACTTGATTTGGGACTCGACTTGTTGCTTGACTTTTTGGTGACTTGAAACTTGACTTGGGACTTCAATGACTTGGACTTGATTTGGACTTAAAGAACGATGACTTAGTCCAACCTCTGGAAGGGTGGAGGTTAATCTAAGGTCTAAAGAGGTAAAATGTGGAATTGGGGCTGATATGAAATGTGAAGAATTCATTTCTGGAAAAAGGCTGATATGAGGTCTGAAAGGGTAACTTGTAGAAGGAAGGCTTAACTGAGGTCTGAAAGGTTACCTTGTGTAAAGAGGGCTGGTGTAAGGTCACTGGAGGCTAATCTACGGCCTAAAGGGGTAAAGTGTGGAAATGGGGCTGAACTAGGTCTAAAGGGGTAACTTGTGGAAGGATCTGATATGAAGTTTAAAGTAGTCTCTTGCAAAAGTGGGACTGATGTGAAGTCTCAAGGAGGTAAAGGTAGAAAGAGGGCTTAGCTGAGGTCTTTAGGATTCATTTGTATAAAATCAGGTTTGGGCTGTGCAATTATCATATCCCTTCACAAAACTGTCCTTCCCTTTAAAATCAGGATCATTGGTGTAGAGGGTGCATTTGTTGTCTGCTTATTTTATTATTTTAAAGTATATCCAAACCTAGGAACAAAAATATAATAAATTGCAGCATATGAGTCCTTAAATGGTGGCTGCAGTAGTTTTCAGGCTCTATTTCCCATTAGTTTACCTATGATTCTACCATTTTGTATGCTTTCTGACAAGATTGTATACTGTATACATAGGAGAAGTGTTGTTACACGACAAGAAGTGTGTTATTACTATAAGAACACCTGTTCCTAGCCATTTATTAAAAACAAAATATATATATATATATATATATATATATAAATATATGTGTGTGTATATGTATATTTATACCTATATATACATATAATATGACAATCTCCTATTATACACAATAAGACAGCTGACTCAATCATTTAAAATACCTTTTAATTCCATTACTTTTTCATTTACTGCTACAAATATGGCCACTAGAGGGAGCATTGAAAAATCCACATATGCAGTACAATTACAATACAAAACTATATACCATAAAAAGAGAATTGCATCAAAAATGTATTTTGTGACAATATTACTCTAATTTAGCATTATTCCCCTTTCATTTCCCATATAGGTTTTCATTTATGCAGGTCATGGTAAATCATGTAGTTACCCTTCAGAATAACTAATTAGAATAGCTGTATTTTACAGCTCCATCTGCTTCCTCTGGGTGCCTCCTGTCAAACTCTAGGGATCTGGGACCGTGGAACTAACAGTTCCTTTTTTTTTTTTTTTACTTTTGCTTGCAATTTTTTTTTAGTGGTTGCAAATGTCACCAATTTTGGTCTACGTAAGCAATAGGTGTAAACTACTATAGATGCTGTGTCCAAAAAATGTTTCAACCCTGCTGCTTCTTACTGCCTCTTAAATAAAGGATAATGAATAGATTGGTCCAATGTTAACCATAGTTGCAAGTGGTTTTGATCAGTAAAACATTTGAAAATGCACACTAGTGTAGTGTATCCCAACCAGGGTTCCTCCAGAGGGGTTCCTTGAGCAATGAGCAATTCGCACCTCTCAGTTCAGTTTGATTGACACCAATGATCTTTTTGGCTATCCGTAAGAATGACATTCTTCCCAATGGCCAGCAATGTAGGGGAGGCATTCTTCCTACTGACCACCACACTAATATACAGTGAGCTGTGGATATAGTAATTATAAAAGGGGTTCCCTGAAGACCTGGAAGTTATTTCAAGGGGTCCCCGTGTTAAAAAGGTTAAGAAACACTGCACTAGTGTGACATTCCCTTATCATATCCAACTAAGCTTGCTCTTGCAATGTTGAGTACATTTCATAGCTTGTCCAAGCCACCTGTTCTCAATATGACAAGAATGGCTGAATATAATGACTACTATTATATATTTCCCTTAAAATCTTTCCATCATCCCCCAATAATCACCCACAAAATCATCTGTGCACAGACACAGCATTGACCTATTATTTCCATTTGTTACACTATGATGAACAAATAGTAAAAAGGAATAAAAGAGTAACTTCCGTATGGCAAGATGGGTCACACGTGAGAGAACGGAGAAACACACGAAGCACGTTGGGCCTTGTATTTTGTATATTCTTGGAATTGTGTTCTTTACCATTATTGTTGTTATGCGGGTGGCACATTGTGAAAGGAAAAGTCGTGATGCCCATTAGAATAAGCAGAGAACATTCCTTCCAGATTCGTGACAAGCGAGAGGGAAATGGCTCTTGAAAGTGAATGACATTCAGCATTTCTGAGAATGTAACAGACTGGAGCAAGGATTACTCACAGGACTGAGAGGACAGCGCAATATGTCAGCCCAGATGAAAGGAAGCCATTCATGGCTGTGTTCTATGTACTGCACTGTGTGTATGACTGTTATTTATGCTCTCGTAAATACAGGAGAGGGAGGAAAGCCTGCCATTAGGCACAGAGAAAATATCACCATTTGCTCCCTGTTTATTCCCTGGAACCCTTGTATGAGGCTGTTGTTTGTTTTGTTAAAATGTCACCTATTCAATATTCCACCTGGGTCAAATTTACTAAAATATTCTTTATGATATTTAAAATAAACTCTAGGCCAAATTTTATTTTGCTTTGGACAGAATAAATGCACATGGCTCGGTGTTTTTTATTTTAAATACGCTGGGTGTGCCAAAAAATGCACACTGCTTCCAATGGACTGGATGTCTTTGCTACTCTACTGGATCCTTCCCATTGTCCTCAGCCACACAAGACAGGGTATAACTGTCCAAGATACAAAATGGGAGAGCAAATTTGACTCTAAAGCTTAATACACACGTGCAATTATTGTCGTTGAAAAGGATCTTTCACAATCCTTTTCAACGACTAAGGACTGCACGATGCATGAACGAGCGCTGTACATACAGCACCGTTCTGCTCTATGGAGGAAGAGAATGATGGAGTGGTACCCGCTGCGCGCTCTCCCCCTTCCCTTGCATTAGGATCATTCCTTGTCAATCGTCCGTGGATCCGCCAGGACAGTCGTTCGGACGATGAACGTCGGGCATTGTTCACACTCCAGATTCTCATCCGATATCAGCCCAGAGCCAATTATCGGGCTAGAACCATTGGACGTGTGTACGTAGCTTAAGCTATCAAATAGGAAACATACACAAGAAAACTCTGAATGTCTGATCAACAGGTAATTGTTCTGCACCTATGAAATGGATCGATAAAAATTATTTGAAAAGTTTATTTACTAAACAAATGGGAACCAATAAAAGAATTTCTTTGTTGGGGTTTACATATACTTTAAGTTTAATATGTAGAGTAGCCTCTAAACTGAGATGGCCTCACCTTGGGTAAATATAGAAAAAGCATGACCACCACACCAAGGGTTTGGGGCCCAAGAGAATGTATTTTATTATAAAATTTTCAAAGTAATAAGTCAATGTATTTCAAACATCCATTCAAGTGCATGAAAAAATCATGTTTTTAAATCTCTTTGCACATAATTGGTATTCTTTGTAAAGTAAACTATCTCCCAATTCACTAAGCCATCTGGGTCACATTTGATAACATATCTCAGAGATAAATGAAACTCTAGGCCAAATTTTATTTTGCAGAATAAAAGCCCACAATCCACGTGTTTTATTATTTAAATACCCCAGAGGTTGAAGTTTAAATACTCTGGGTGTGCCAAAAATGCACACCGCTTCCAATGGGTTGACATCCTGGGTGCCTTGCTACTCTACTGAATCCTTCCCATTGTCCTTGGCTGCACAAGATAAGGTATAACTGTCCAAGATATGAACTGGGAGAACAAATTTGACTCCTCATTATCAAATGTGTACATGATACAGGAAAACTCTGGATTTTTGATCAACAGGTAATTGTTCTGTGCCTATGAAATAGCAATGTCAAAATGCTTTGAAAAGTTTATTTACTAACCAATTGGGAACCAATAAAAAATGTCCTTTTTAGGGTTTTCATATAATTTAAGTTCTTTATGTAGAGGCCAATGACTAGACTAGAGATGGCCTTAAAAGCACCTTGGAAAAACATGACCACCACATCTAGTGTTTGCAAATTAAGAGAACATATTTTATTATAGAAGTTCTAAAGTAACAAGCCATTGGCCCTGATTTGTTAAAGCTATCTGAGGCTGGAAATAATGCACTTTCATCTGTGAACTTGGGTGATCCAGCAAACCTGTAATGGAAAAATTATTTGCTATTTGTTATCAAATGTTTTCAATCATGGACCAGGTGCATTCCAGGTTTGCTGGATCATCCAGGTTCACAGATGAAAGTGTATGTTCTACAGACTTGTTGCTCTAAATGTTGCTCTAAATCTTCTTGCACATGATTAGGTATTCTTTACAAAGTGAACTATCACCTCATTGAGTAAGCATAGCAGAAAGTAAATCACCCCCCAAGGGATCTAAATCATGCAAAATCACTAATCTAGCTGTTTCATCTTTTCTTTCCCCAATGCATAAGAATAAATACATGTTCAAAAAAGGTAAAAAGAAACAACATATAAGGCATGCTAAATAGAGCACTACTGCATATGAATAACAGCAATTTCTCCTGCATTCAGCAGATTTGGAAATATAAAAATGTGATACACTATAATGCCAAAAGTGGCACCTGACCATGGCTTGTTGGATGTCCCATTTCAAATTTATGAACTTTAAGTGTCGCCAAATTGCAGCTATAGCGTCCTCCTCTAGGAAGGAATATTGCAGGATTTCAGAGGGCGTCTTTAGGAATTCATACCCATTTACCCAATATTAGGTCGGGCACTGATGTTTCATGAGAAGACCTGGCTTACATATGGCAATCAAATTAAATCCATGCTTATTATCTGATGTCAAGTTTATCTAAACCCAAAACAAAAATGTCATATATTCCAGTTTACCAGTAGAAAATGTATCTTAGTCTGAAAAAAGAAAACAAATGCAGCTAACAGATCTAATGACTTGTACCTCCAATAGATCATATTTTTCGATGTAGATACCCTTTAAAGAACAGATGATCGTCAGCTGTGCTTTAATATATTCTGCCTGTTACGTGTATCTGGGGCTTGTGCCGAATAAAGTTTATTGCCTTTAGAAAAGCATCATGGATATTACTCATACTTACCAACTGCAGTCTGAATTATAAGTCATTTACATAACCGTTTTATAAAAAGCCTAAAAATATCGTAATGGAAATCAAAAGAAAAGGTCAAGAGATGGAATTAGTATTTCAGACTAATGCAGACAGTCTGTCAGCAACTTGTATTTAGGACAGCCAATAGAAAGGTGGAAAAGAATGGGGGCTCTGAAACTATTACATACTGGTGGGCATTTATAAATTATGTATTATGTAAATGTAATGTGTCAGTAACCAGAAAAAAAGAGGATAAACATAATTTTATTATCATATCGAAGGATGGGGCTTTGTTCTGCACAAAAAGATGCCTGTTGATTGTGTCAATGTTCACTACGCAAGGGCATCAGACATTACACAGAGATCAATGTCTGATGTCCCACCTATGCATTGTCAATACTCCATTGCAATTTCTGTCTGTATTTGTGCACTGCTCTATTCAGGGGATAAATGAAGTGAAGTGAAATGAAATGAAGAATTCTTGGTGACTTGAGACTTGACTTGAGACTTGGTGTCAATGACTTGGGACTCTACTTGGACTTGAAGGGTGATGACTTTTACCCCTTTAGACCTTAGATTAACCCCCACCCTCCCAAAGGTTGGAGGTTAATCTAAGGTCTAAAGGGGTAAAATGTGGAATTGGGGCTGATATGAAATCTGAAGAGTTAATGTCTGGAAAAAGGAAGGCTGATCTGAGATCTGAAAAGTTAACTTGTGGAAAGCAGGCTGGTGTAAAGTCATAGAAGACTGAAGGGTAATCTAGGGTCTAAAGGGGTAAAGTGTGAAATTGGGGCTGAGTTAAGGTCTAAAGTGGTAACTTGTGGAAGATATTTTCCATGGATTTCCAATACACCATTGCACCATTGCTATTTGTATTTGTGCACTGCTCTTTTCAGTGTAATGAATAGTTAGCATCGCATTGCATTTCCATTTGTTGCAGTATAACGCAGGAAAATGTGTGTTCTTATAGTGGTAACAAAGCCTTAGTCCCTGTGTTAAGCAGATAAGAACAACCAGGCCGGGTTGGCACCATTCAGTCCATGAAATACTGTGTGTTGTCAGCCTGAAACAGAAGCTAAATGCATTTCTGGCAAACCAAAATGGATTTTCAGGAACTTAGGGAACTGTCTATAACTATTTCCATGGCAGGTTCTGTCATTGACAGTGCCCATGGAGGATTTTGCAGAATTCCCAATGCTATCTACATATATCAGTGGGAGTTGACATGTTCACACCATTGGGTGATACAGCAAACCTGAAATTAATTTCTTAAAATCATTTACTATTAGTTGGCAAATGTTTTCAGTCCTGGACCAGATTCATTCTAGATTTGCTGGTTTTGCCCACGTTGTCCCATGATAGTCTAACTTCTCCAGTCTTGGAGAGGATTAGGCTCATTGTGTTTGAAGCTAAATATGCATTGCAGGATGACATGATTGGCATTTATTAATTTGTTTTAACAACATTTCTAAGTATGTGTTGTTCAATTATTTCTAGTTTATTTCTAGTTTAGCCTTTGCATCCTTCTAGAAAAGTAAGGGATATTATTTTCCCCTGTAACCATTACCTTGGGTGAGATGTTGGCTGTCTGGGGCTCCTAGATTTCAGATAAATCCCCCTAACAAACCCTAATATGCATTTGGGTGACAAACCTGTCCCTCAACTAAGGGACTCCCACTGTTGAGGGAAGCCGCTCTCTTCGCTCTTCCAATGACCTACTAATGACTTCCTCACTCATAACCTCATCACATGCACACCTCCAAGACTTTTCTAGAGCTGCCCCGACTCTCTGGAATGGTCTTCCTCATCCTATTCTACTTGCTCCTACTTTCTGCTTATTTAAAGGAGCACTCAAAACCCATTTCTTCAAACTTGCCTACCTATTTTCTTCTGTCTTTTGAAACTCCCACTACTTTCCACCATTCCATTTATCCCCTCCCCTTGTGTGATACTTCCCCCGCTTCCTGCATTGTAAGCTCTTCGGGGTCCCCTCCTCCTCATGTGCTCCTATTGTGTGCTACTTCCCCCTCTGATTAGATTGTAAGCTCTTCTGGTCAGGGTCCTCCCCTTCTCCAGTGTCACTGTCTGTATCTGTCTGCCATTTGCAACCCCTATTTAATGTACAACGCTGCATAATATGTTGGCGCTATATAAATCCTGTTTATTATTATTATTAATAATAATAACAATAATAATAATAAATGGGGCCTGGAATGGGCACAAAGGAGGTACCTTGGAGTTCCAAGTCCTATGAGAATGCCCCCTCGCAAGGTTTCAAGTTCCCAGAGCAAGCCAGAGCAAGAGTTACCCATTCCACCTGAAAGTCACATTTCCAATCCCCCTAATAAAGAAAAGAGCATCAGTGAAAAAGAGTGTTTTATCCCAAGCAGAAAATTCTGTCCTGACTGATCCAAAACATCAAACAGATATTCTGCTGGAACAAAAAAAAGACGAGTAAAACAACGCATATTTAGAGAAATATTGCAAAACGTTGGCAAGACTTCAAGGCTTGCAATATGTTTCATAAAATATGCTTTGGGCTTTTACAGGCAAAGTTATGATATGAAGGAAATGAATGTGTTTTCTGTAAACAACATATCTAGGAAGACTCAAACATATGAAGACATCTTATAGGTCTAGCAAAGCTGCGACGTTTGGGTTACATTAGGCAGAAATCTAAAACTGGCCCACAGCTGCATTGAAATAGAGCCGCTACTAAAAATTCCTGGCATCAGTCGCGTCTATAGACCAGCAGGCTCTCTGCCTATGCGTGGCCTGCATTGGACTGCTTTATAGATGCAAGTAATGCCAGGAATTGTAGTAACGGCGCTATTTCAATGAAGAGGGAGTTCCAGTGATAGGCCACTCATAGGATTTAGCCCCATTGGCCTATGCGCCGCGTCTGACATTTCCAGCATTTCCCCTCAGCTAGACATGGGAGGTGCCAGGAGGCCTTTAGGAGTTACAGGGGCTTCTTGGCTACCCATGGCCTTGTGTCATATAGTGGTGTCTCAGGCTGTGCGTAGCCTGCTGTTACCCAAGTGATGCCGCTTGTGATCGCATCAAGGTTTTATATCTAATGAGAAGCAAAAACTTCCTGAATTTTTTCAATAAATTTCAAGGTTGGCCCACGACTTTCTCTAAATTTTTAATTTTGGCCCACTGTGTATTTGAGTTTGACACCTCTGCACTAAAGGGTACTCTGATGACCAGTTTCAGGTCAAGAAGTGGGGTCAAGAAGAAAAAGGGCGATCCCCAAAAACCTACATTAAAATGTATGAAAAGCAAAACTTTTTTTTTTGGATAAAGTAGGGATGGATAATGTCTGTGTCTTGCTGAGACGGTTTTCCTTTACTCCCTGATTTGGAGAAGTAACTGGCAGTAAGAGGAAATCTCTTCCAAATCTATGGAATTTGGAAATACCTCACCTCTTACTTTCAGACAACATTAAAATTAGGATCTCCCATCATTAACAAAACCACAAAAAGTTGGTGGGTCTACTTTCTTCTCAGTATATTTTTTTTCAATTTGCCTTTACATACATGAGAAATGGACTGTAGCTGAGGATGAAGAAGAATAGACTGAAATTACTTTCACTGACATTTTGAGCAAATATTAAGAAACTGAAATCCAGATATCTGAAAAGACAAGCCTCAAGTCATGGAACCCACATGCTACATGTGAACATTATGACACTCTTTGGGATTGAACACCAAGAAGTTATTATCCTAATATGAATTTGTGCTTATGAAGCCATTGGGTTCAATGCATTATAGGAAAGTACCTGGCAGGCAACGGCAGTCTGCACCTAATGTACCCAACTATATGAGTCCTAAGGTTAAAGGATTCATGACCTGGAGTGCCTTGGGTTACTTCATTGATGTCGCCCACACAATGAATTAGCTATATTTTTATAATCATTCCACAAAAGTCTTCCTCCACTGACTGCAACTCAGTTAATAATATCCTAATAATATCCACTAATGAATCATTTTTGCAGCTTTGGTGATTGTTGAGTCTAAACGGAAAGTACAAGCTGAGCAATCATTAATCTGAGAACCAATATCATAAATTTCCCTAACATGACCTTGAGGTGGTAGCTGTAGTTTTATAATGCATTGCATCAGCTATGACTTTTTAACAGCCTGTATATAAGCATATTAAAAAAAAAAAACATGGCAATAAATATCCACTGTGGCCAGAAGTCCTTTTGAGCTTTTACTTTTTGTAACTTAAAGGTTTTCAATCCATTTAAACCATGATAACGTATGTGGTGGTCTGGTTTTAGAGAAACATTTTGTGGGGCCACTATTCTGGGAATGCTCCTCAGGCACATGAATTATTCATAGACTTTTACTACCAGATAGGGAAAAGAGGAATCCTTTCCAATGTAGGTTTAAGATCATTAGGAGTGTTGTTTGGTGGTGCAGTTTGGGAGAGATGATAAACATCTGCAGTTGACCTTGAAGATGGAAGTCTAGGGAAGTTCCAGCCTGGCTCTGTAGGGCCCTTGGCCTAAAGCCTCTCCTCCAGACTTTGTGTTTGGCTGAGCTAAAAGATGGAGCAATGTAAAAGAACTTCCCTTGCTAGAGCAGGGGTGTCAAACTCAAATACACAGTGGGCCAAAATAAAAAATTTGTACAAAGTTGGCATTTTCTCGCAGGCCAAATAAAATTACAGTGCAGGCCAGATTTGGCCCGCGGGCCTGAGTTTGACACCCCTGTGCTAGAGGATCAAATTGTATGCCTGGAGATAGGCCGGTAAAGTCAGACCACAAAGGGCTACTTTAAGATCCCTGACAATTGGGAGTCTGTCCACCCAAAATGAAGATCAGAGTAAGTCTGTTGTGTTTGATGTTGTGGCATCAGCAGTGGATCACCTTTCTGGAGCATCTAAGGTTTTGTCCACCCACTATGTGCCTTTTTGAGTATTTGCATACCACTTTCTCTTTCTCAATCTCCACATTTAATAAAACACCAAAATAAAATGTTAAATATCTGAGCCTGACTGTTGTATTTTCATTTTCCAAGAACTCAAATTTGTTAACCCAGATTCCTGTAACATAAAATTTCATGCTGGATTACTGAGAAATTGAGAACACATAGCACACCAAGATTCAAGCAGGAATACAAATGCATCTTACATTTAGATAATAATTGCATATAACAGAGTTCAGATTTAAGTAGAGTTGCGATTGGTTACATTAAAAAAGACTTAGTTGTAGCTACCACTATTATAGGTAAAAATGGAGCGGTCACTCATAGTGGCAATGACCAGCAAAAGTGATGAGGCCAAAAAAGAGTTCCTATAGGCTATGGGGTACCAGTTGCTGGGCATTGATATCAGAAGGAAGATTTTTTAAAACGCTATCTTGGCAAATATTTATGGCATGTGATTGGAGAGATTGGGCTGGGGTCAGTCAGGGGATTGAAGCTAAGCATAGACATACAAAAGATGCGAATTGGACCATGGAGAAAGGCAACTGGACCTATCTGAGAAGGACACCAGGGTTGTGAGTAGGCTTTTCCAGTTCTGCCAATGGAAGTTGCTTCTGAAAATGTCTATGTACATTTTTTTTTTTTAATATGCATATTTGTATTTCATGAACTTATTATATTTATTTGAATGTTTGGGTTTTCTCAAAAAAATTAAATCTAGAAATGCCAAATCAAGAGCACTTAAAAAAGGCCACAAATGACTAATTGGAATCACCTATTTGAGCCAAACTTGACCTGCTTGCCTGGTCAACTCTGGATTCCATATTGAACTATACCCAGGAAATAAAATGTAGATCAGCGGAAAGAATACAGCTAAATAACACACACACACCTATCCCTAAGGAGTAAGGCTTGTTATCACACCTTGAAGCATATCTAACATCACATCCACGCCTAAAATTGTTATATGTTGCAACTTACCAGTCTTAAGTTGTGATGGCTGCATTTATTTTATCTACTGTCCTAGGGTGGCAATGCTCACCCTCCATGCACTCTCTATATAAGAGCAATGTTGTCACCCTAACATGGGGGTTTTGGGGTCTTCATAACATAACGGGTGTGCTGTAGTCTGCAAATATAGCTGTGAACACTGCTAAATATTAACAATTCACAAAAAACTTTCTTTTTGGTATATTTTACAGGCTAAATAAGAGAAAATAAAAAGATTTCATTAGTCTGGTTAGCACTTCAAGAGTGGAGATTCAGACTCTTACAAACCCCCATTCCTGTTCTCTTTAATCTGTTTAATTCTCGGGTTATGAAAGGATGGCAAAGTGGATTTTGCTGTAACTTCAGACTTTCCCGAAGCTCAGGAAGCTGCGGCTTGTCTTTTCCTGGTCTTACTGCCTGAAGAAAGTCATTGTTTTACTCTGGGAACTAGAGTCATCCTCCCATTCAGCTTTCAAGATGATATAAACCCAAAGCATGCCAAGAATGCCGGATACCCAAAGTCCTTGTTATCCAGAGAAGACCACACAAAAGCATGGAACAAGTCAACCTCGCCATGTCCTGATATTCCATCAGCACCGCAGAGAAGAATCATAAACTGAAACTCACACAGTTTGAAGCCAAAGACACATTTGTGCCGCTAACCACAGAGATGCCATCTGCTCTCTGTATCTTGAACTTCAGGTTTGGATGATTTGTGCTACTGGAAATATCCCTATGGGCACGAAATTTTTTTTCACAAAAAGAGTGATGCTTTTAATTTTAGTTGCATTTTGCATTTCTAAATAAACACAATAAGGTGGCCTATGTAAAGAGCCCAGTTCAGTATTTTATTTCATAGGCCTGATTTATTAAAGCTCTCCAAGCCTTGAGAAGATAGGCTATCATGAGAGAATCTGTGGGATCAAGCAAATTTGGAATGGATTTCGTAAAAATCTAAAAATCATTCACTTTTATTTTGTATATTTTTTAATTCTAGACCAGAGACATTCTAGGTTTGCTGGATCATGCAGGTTCCCTCATGTTTTAGATTGTGCAATTGGCATTTAGTGCCGATCTACATCAATAATATTCAAGGTAGCCTAAAATGACTCCAAAGCAACTTTAAAGGAGTGCAATACAGGCTACATACTTAAATAAACTTCCAAGAAGGACGCTTCCTGAGAAAGCAATTTTTTGCGAAACGTGGCAAGAACTGAAAAATTGAAAAATTTTGTAAAAATTGTAGAATTTTGTCTCGTGCATGTTTCTTATTCTTAAATGTTGAAAAAAATGATGTTTTTAGAATCATTTGTTGACCAATGATATTTTGGTGCCTTAAAAGTCCAAAAACTAATTGGGAAATACATATTGTATAAACTTTGATGTGGATGTGGCACCTAAATGGTATAGTTATCCCCCATTTTGATCATTTGTTCTTCTAAGAAGAAGCCCAAAATTTACTTGGACTCCTATTTTTGGTGTGGCACGCCTATTTTTTTTAGAATGAGACATTAGGTTTGATTTACTAAAGGAATATAGACTGTTCATAAAGCAAAGTAAATAACCCCTTTGCAAAGGATACTTCACCAAGTAAATGAGATGAAACTTTGCTGACTCTTCTACATTTCCCTGCACATGATTGAGTGCTCTTTTCAAACTATCACCACATTCACTGAGCTATGTGACCATTTCGGGGTTACAAATTGCAGCTGCCACCCCTATTTATTACTGTGCAGGTGATAGTTTTTTTTTTGACAAACCGTAATCTGTATTGCGGTAATTACTATACATACAAACAAAGAAAATTCAGTCCCAAATCTACATTATTTCATTGGATTTCAGGGACTAGGTGCAAAATAGAGTTCTACTAACAATAGTTAATGGTAAATGTTGGTCTTTAGAACCAATAATACAGATAGTATATAAAACATTTAACTTCTGACGCGTTTCACTATTAAGCTTCCTCAGGGTATTGAAAAGGCTGTAGTAGTAATGTCCACTGTGCTGAATGATCACTCAATAATATAGGTAGTTCATGCTTTCCTAACCTGTTTGGAGAGGTTAAACTTGATGCTTATGGCTAGGGTTTAGGATGACAGCATAGTAATATATTGGGGTTGTAAAGGGTAGGAGAAATTTTTGGGGAGAAAAAGTTAGTATTTTTAAAGCGGATTAGTCCTTAGTGTGATCCTTGGTGGGGAGTGACATGAACAGCGGGTTAAGTCGTTACCATTCTTGCGTCATCAACAGTTCAGCCTCAGTTACACTCAATCTCTCTGTGCCATGTAGTTAAGAACAGTCAAAGTTTTGGGCTTTGTTGCAGTTCAGTGTTTCCCCAGTTCTTTAGCAGCAACTGCAAATGCTTTCAATTGCTTTCCAAATGTTAAAGTCAGTGCACGTGGATGGATGCCCAAGGGTGGCCAGAAGCAACATGTTGGGTTCAGCAACCATTGCCGTAATCCGCCTGCACAAAGTGATTCCCAACCCAAATGGGAGCGGTCAGGAGAACGGTTGAGCCTGCAGCAGACCATTACAGTCAACCACAGGTCTGAAATGTATCTTAGTAAATCCCCATGATGCAAGAAAACATAAAGACAGTAACGGTAGCTGATTAATCATATCTGTTTTCCTCGATTAAAACAATACATTCTTTATTTATTGGAACTGCAGGAATATTGGTTGACAGACCAATTGTTTCAATTAGTAAGCAAGTAACTAAGCAATAAGTGGTCCTTTATTAATCTGAATGTATAGCCAACTTTTTAATTAAAGTAGCAAAGCAAAAAAAGCCCTTTGGGGCTATTTGTTTCATTACGTACCATTTCGGAAATTCCTCTCACTTCCTGCCCTAGAGACACAACAGAATGGTAATGGAAATCTCCCAAGGAGGATTTCTCTCCAAAACAAATGTCACCGTTATACTGGAGGCAAATCAAAAACTTTGGATTTCCTCCCACTTTTTGGTGACAGTGATCCCCAGTAGACATAGAGTGGTGAATCTTCCCATCGACACAGAAGCAATAAAAACAGTTTTGCCCAGAGATACACTTTACCCATCAAGGTTTGCATTACTAAAATGCTGTCATGAAATGGTGGGGTCTATTTATAAATGTTTTTGTAAAATCCAAAATTTTTTATCCAAAATTTATATTTTAAATGTGAACAATTTTTTAAACAAATTATGGGAAAAAGTTGGGTAAATTTGGGGTAAAAAAACTTATAAATAGATCCCATTTTACAGCTACATTTTACACAAAATCTCCAATTTTTGTTTTTAAAACACCATCCCAGAGCTCAGTTTCAGTGGGGTTAATTTAATTTAAAGAATTTAGGCTACACTTACCAGGGTGAAAAATTACCCAGCATCATTTTGTTTGGTGAATGTTTGGTAGTTCACATTGCAAGGAATACCCAACTATTACAAACAAAATAGGGGTTTTTCTTGCATATGATTGGATGGTTGAAGTCATTAGAGCTTCATCCTTTTTTCTAATTTAAGTGAAATATCCCTTGTACCGAGAAAATTCACGTTGAATGTGGACAGTCTGTATTACTTTAGTAAAATAATTCCAGTGACTTTACTCAGATGGAGATGATGGGCCTGTTTTTTGAAAACTCCCCAAGACTGAAAAGGATAGACTATTGTGGGAGAACCTGGGTGATCCAGCAAATATGGAATGAATTTCCTAAAAATTGTGTGCTTTTAGTTGGCAAATATTTCAATCCTGGACAAGATCAATTCCAGGTTTGCTGTATCAACCAGGTTCTCTCGACCATCAGCAGTATGTTGAGAGGCAGAAGAAGCATTTTTATATTCTTCCTGCTATATTAAATTTGACTGTATATTGTTAGTTTGTGATAAGTGACAGGGTGAGTGGATGCAACAAGACCTGATGTCCACCTAATACAGCTTCCCGTGATGGGGTGGCAACAATGCTGCACTACTCCTGAATTCAGAGCAGAGTTCCCACTCCCATGTAGGCTGTGCCTGAGTGGGAGGGGGTGTGGCTATCTGCATCATCTCTGCTTATTCTTAGGCCAGTAGCTTGTCAATCAGCACCTGGCCACACCCAGCCCCACCTCCTGCTTGCAGGATTGACAACTTTGCCTTACTGAACCTCTTTTATTGGGATTTGCAGTGTCTGGAAAGGGAAATGTGTGACATTTAAATAAAAGATGATTTGGTGGAGAGTTTTTTAACCTCCCTTGCGGTAACCCCGAGTGTGACTCGGGGTAGAAAAAAGTTGCTAAAAGCGGTAACCCTGAGTCACACTCCGGGTAGGTAAACCTATGGGAGGAAATAGTAAATACAGCCTTACCTGATCCCCCGGCGTCCCGCGCCGACCATCGCCGCAATCTCCTTCTTCTTCCTCCGGCCGACTTCTGCATCCGATGAGTCACGTTGGAGCGTGTGTACCTTGCCGGCGGGGCGGGGCGGGGCGGGAAATTCAAAATCCATTTGTATTGCATTCAATACAAAGTAACTGTATTGAATGCAATACATTGGATTTATATGTGTAAAAGCAGTACATTGTTTTCAAGAACATTTATTTTACAGTATATATATTAGTATGAGTATAATATGTATTTTTAAAAAAAAAATTAAATTTTTTTTTTTTTTTTTTTTTTAAAAATTTTTTAATTAATTCAATGTATTGTTTTTACATGATTTTGTGTTTCAAACTTTATTATACTCATACTATTATATTATAATACATTTTTATAACAATGTACCGCTTTTAGACATAATAAACCGGAAAGAAATGAACAGCTAGGGAGGGTAATATCATGGGCTCTAATAGAGACATGTCAAAGAAATGGGTTGGTAGTTCATTTGGTTATTTGCTTTATATGATGAAAGAATAAGGGGTTAAGTACCTATTGATTATACAGATAAACTTAGGTATTTAAAGCTGTAAATAGATGAAACATCACAGTTTGCTGACATTTGGGGCCCAATTTATATATTTCAATATTTGTATTATTTTTTAACATAGAAAAATATACAACAGAATACAACATAAATCAATCAACTTGAATAACAGTGCAAAAATTCCAAAAGGTCCACAGTGAAATAAGGAGAATCCAACTGAGAAAATATATTTTATATTATATATAAAAAATACGAAGAAAAAAACAGTGTATATAAACAACTCCTGAGCTTGTGTATCCAGAGTCTGAACCAGTAGTTCTAAAGAAAAAACCTAAACAGGACAGAATAGACAAAAAGGAGACAAAACAACAAGGGGAAAAGACAAAGGGGGACTTTGGGGTAAGGAATCAAAACATTCCCAAATAGGCCCTTTTAATTGTCTGCAGTGGGGGACTTATTTATTAATATTTAATCCAGGGGTTCCAGATCCAGTCAAACTATTTAAAGAACATGGGTCATCCTGACATTAACCATAATCCAATCCATCTGAATAGGGAGGGTGCGGAACAAATATAGATACAAGGTAAAATTTTCATCTTGACAGCCGCTATCCGACCCAGCCAGGATGGAGGAGCAGTGGACCAATTCTTCAAATCTGAGTATATTTTTTTAGGCAGAGGGGTGTAGTTGGCCTGAAACAAAGACTGATAAGATGGAGTTAGCTGTATCCCCAGATATTGCAATGAGTTCTCTCAGCAGAAATCAAATTTATCTTTGACCTGGGCCCACTTTAAATGAATCATCTATAGCATATTCTGGATTTGGGAAAGGGAATTTAAACCTCCTGATGAAGCGGACATTGTGCGAAACGCGTAGAGACACTGCTCATCTAGAAATTCCATGTTTATTGTTGTGAAAAACTAAATATACACGAGTGTTTGTTATGTTTTGTAATATGAATAATAAAAGTAACACATTTGCACATTTTTAAGAAAGTTCTACTGAAAATGGCTGTGAAACATTTGTTAGACTGTCTTAAAAGTTCCAGTTTGTGGTTTGTTTTGCTTTGTATCTATTTTGGGAATGTGGCAGAATGTGTACTCTAAGTACCAACAGGGAGTAGTTATTAGAGTCTTGTGTGTCATAATAGTTGGAAAAGACAAAGCTGACAATTATAATGGTGACAAAAGAATAAAAATATTATTAATGAGCTGTAAATCTCTATCAAAATTTTTGGATTTGGATTCAAACTCTTTGGGACCTCAGGCTCAGGACCTCAGACAATGTCCTATAAAGATTTGCTTGCCATGAATTTTACGCTTACTATTCCGTAAGACAAAACAATCTTCTGTCTCATAATGCTGGATGTGTGACAGGGTCGGAATGTTTCCTATTAAGCTTCACAAAGAGAATTTGTAGTGGTTATTAGATTAGTGTGGCATTTTTATGAGGTGATTCTTAAAAAAAATAAATTGCTGGCACGAAAAGCCCTCTTGTGACACCATTGTTGTCTGTATCTTGCTGAAACTTCGGCACAAATGTTCTTTTGGTTGAGAAAATAGTTATTCATCTCCTTTAGTAAAAGTGCTATATTCTGCTACCACTGTATTGGAATGTTCTGATTATGGAAAATGTTAAATCAAGAACTCCATATGCAAATTAGTTTCAATACCAGGTGAATCTGCACATTATTTTCCAAAATATATGTGCAGAATTATTCAGACAAAAGAAAACAAAAGAATTCCTAACTGTCTGCATTTACTAATGAATGGGATTCTCCACAAATCAGACAAGTCAGCAAAATCAGAAATTGATGCAATTCCTCTTATTCCAATATCCCTTCTTGAAAGAATATTCTTTTTTAATCTTTATTCTGTATGAACAGTTTTTGACAGTCAGTCAGTCTATATGGATTTATTCTACTTAATACAGGTAGTCCCCGGGTTACATACAAGATAGGGATTGTAGGTTTGTTCTTAAGTTGAATTTGTATGTAAGTCAGAACAGATACAATATTTTAATAAATGCAATTAGGACAGATGTTTGTCTCAATATATTATTAGGCAGCGTGGTGTCATTTACTGTATAAAATCCTCACTGTGAGTTAATCACAAACAAAGCAGAATATAAAAACCTTTGTGGAGCCTAGACATTCATTAACTTCTGGAGCAAGCAAAAAGAAACAACTGCAGAGTTTGAATTGGTCATTAAAGAGTTACAAGAGTTTGCAGAACAGCTCAGATTTCTTGGGAACAGCCCCCTTGCCCCTATCAAGCCTCTGCCCTGCACACAAACAAGCATGGAAGCCTCGTTCCTATCTAATAGCTGTCCGTATGTCCTTAACTCAGGGACTACTTGATAATGCACAGCCCTGATGAAGGTGAATTATTTTTGTATGCAAGGAAGTGTGTTGGCATATTTTTTTTGGCTTATACAAGGATTCAGAAATCAGGTACTTTATAGTAGTTGGCTGAAGAACTATTCTCAAATAGTAAAACCCTTTATGAATGTCAGATGATTGTCGCTGGAAATGATCTTTCTTGATTGTATTTAGTGACAGATGAGAAGAGAGGGAGGAGGATGAGTGAGTTGCAGACCATTGTGCTCTCCTCTATAAAACTGCATAGTGGTCATTCCTGATTTGTCTAGGGAAAGAATCATCTGAAATTTGCACATAGCGTTCATGAAGTTGAATAATAAAGCATAGAGTTAAATCAATAGAACTATTATATATAATGTGTGCATTGTCTTGTGAAATCCTTACTCACAGTGACCTGGAGGAAGGCAAACAAACCCATATAAAGCATGTTCTAATTTGCTTCAACAGAAGAACAAATTCCTTCAGGGATTCCTTATCCCCCCAAGGCAATCAGAAATTCCCTGCATCAATAGGCCATGCTATCTCTTGTCTGTTTCCATTTCAAGAGCAGCCTTAACATAAATCATTGTGCTTTAAAGTACTGATTCTAAGAAAGTTATATACAACCTGATTAAACAATTCTGGAAGCCATCACTAGGCAACTTTTAAAAGATAGAGTTTAATGCAGTGCAGCAAATATATTCGTTTTCATCCTCTCTGATGAACATGAAGTAAACAGCAATAAAATTATTCCATGAGAACATATGACCAGCAAACCAGCACATGGTGTCATACCGCAGTGGTGGCCAACTCTATTGGTATATGTGACCCGTGACATCACCAAAGTGCAACATATCAATGAATGCAACACTACACAAAGCTGCCAGAAACTGAAGAGGTAAAACAGGAGACAGTCAAAGACTGCAGACACCAACAGGAGATGTTCAGGGACTGAAGACATCCCATAGGAGATGGTCAAAGACTACAGACATCCATCAGGAGATAGTTATAGACTGCAAATATCAACAGGAAATGGTCAGAGACTGCAGACATCCAACAGGAGATGGTTGATAACTGGAGGCATTCCAATGGGGAAGGGTCATAGACTGCGGACATCCAACAGGAGATGGTCATAGACTGTGGACATCCAACAGGAGATGATCAGGCCAACAGGAGATGGTTATAGACTGCAAATATCATCAGGAAATAGTCAGAGACTGCAGACATCCAAGAGGAGACAGTCATGGATTGCAGACATCCAACAGGAGATGGTCATATACTGCAGACGTACAATAGGAGATGTTCAGAGACTGCAGGCCTCCAACAGTAAATGGTCAGAGGCTGCAGGCGTCCAACAGAAGATGATCATAGACTGAAGACATGAAAACAGGAGATGTTCAGAAACTGCAGGAATCCAACAGGGGATGATCATAGACTGCAGATGATCAGACCAACAGGAGATGGCTATAGACTGCAAATATCAACAGGAAATGGTCAGAGCAGAGACTGCAGAAATCCAACAGGAGACAGTCATGGACTGCAGACATCCAACAGGAGATGGCCATAGACTGCAGACATCCAACAGGAGATGGTCATGGACTGCAGACATCCAACAGGAGATGGTCATAGAATGCGGGCATCGAACAGGAGATGATCAGAGACTGCAAACATCCAACAAGAGATGGTCAAACACTACAGACATCCAACAGGAGATGGTTAAAGAATCTAGACATCAAACAGGTGATGGTCAAAGACTACAGACATCCAACAGGAGATGGTCAAAGAGAGAGTAGGTCAGAGACTGCAGACATCCAAGAGGAGATGGTCAAAGACTGCAGACATCCAACAGGAGATGGTCATATACTGCAGACGTACAATAGGAGATGTTCAGAGGCTGCAGGCGTCCAACAGGAGATGATTATAGATTGAAGACATCAAAACAGGAGATGTTCAGAGACTGCAGGAATCCAACAGGAGATGATCATAGACTGCAGATGTCCAACAGGAGATTGTCATATACTGCAGGCATCCAACAGGAGATGTTCAGAGACTGCAGACAGCAATAACTGAAACAGATCAATTCTGCTCAAAAAAAATCCCTTAAAACTTGGTGCCACAATGGATGATGCTCTCAACAAGATCTGGTATAAAAGAAAAGAAGAGGAATGGAATTAACAGAAAGGCAAGGAAAGTCAATGTAAAAGCAGTACCTATAAAACATGTATTTAGCTACTAGAAACCAGTCGAATCATTTTTCTTCACAGGTCTCAATTAGAATCTAGATACTTACATTTCTGGGTGTGAAGGCCACACAATTGGTGCAAAAGGGACAATAAATGGCCTCAATGGCCTCCAAGCTACAGGCTGGGAACTGGAGAGTTAGGGCTAGAGTAATTTTCTCCAGTTTAGACAAGCTTTCCTTCATGTTCTAGCAACAACTGGACCCCCATCTCTTGTAAAGGTGTCTCAGAAATGGCTAATAAAAACGTCTTTCTAATGAGTTCACAGATATTTCTCCCAAATATATATATAAAAAAAAATAAAGATTACTGGAGATAGGCTTGGACCATTTGTGAGGTACTCCAAACTCTTTTGTTAAGGATCTCACCCCCTGGAATGAAGAGGCTGGGAATCCTTAGAGTCAATTAAGTATGTCGCTTTGGTGTAGGCATTAGCAGTCACATTGAAGGTTGGAAGGTTGATGAGTGACATTGGAAGGTTGATGAGTGGTGTAACAATGTGTTATGTTGCCTTTGTAAATTACCAAAGATATGTGGCCCCAGAAGGAGAAGTGTAGATGTCAGGGGTCAGCTATTTCTTTATGTAGGGGCAGATATTGAAAAAGCCATCTGTTAGTGTTGGCTACACAGAGCTACAGAGGGCAGCTCTGAATGTGCTGTGAAAGATGGAACAGAAGTGGTTCATTGTATTACAGTGCTGATAAAATAAAAACAAGCAAATGTTTTTCTGACTTCTTGATTAAGTCTCATACAGACATTTGATGGACTTTAGACGATTGTTGCTGGAAACAACCTTCAGTGATTGCTTCCAGTGAAACATACTGTACATATAGAGCCATTTTGTTCAATGGCAAGGGGATGGGAGTATGTGGCACCCTACTGTGCTCTCTGTATGGTGTCATATCAGGCTACCATGGTGTCATATTGGGCTGCCATGGTGTCATATCGGACCACCATGGTGTCAAACCATACAATTAATAAATGAAGAACTATTTACATAGTGATCTTTTCATGAACTGGCAAAAATCACAAGAATGAGGGATAGGGTCATACACAGCCCAAAATTGTGACATGTTAAGTTTATATTATGAGGTGAGATGCCAAACTGGGATCTATGACAAGAAAGTGCAGTGTCCGATGTTGATAAATTACACTGTGGTGCTTATTCAACTCATCAGCATCCATCCAGAAAAAAAATAAAAAATGAACTTCGACTTGATTGACATTTAAATATAAAACGTTGGCTATACTGATTGCTTTGTTTAATGATCTCATCGCCTGTCACACTTACAGACGTGCTATGATTCAAGGATCTGGAATTCTGTGATTTCATTAAATTGTTTCGTCTGATTGTAACAAGGGAAAATGTTGTAAAACCGACCTATATTTAGGGTGCAGCAGCTATTGTGACAGCATTTATTCAGCTGATTGTTCACTGGAACACTGGTTTGTCAATAGTAGGAAACAGTTCAGACTCTAAAATACATTGTTGCATTCGGGTTTCTCCAAGATTACCTCTAGGCATATGGAATCACAGACTATCATGTACTTTTAGGAGCTGGGAGACAGTCCATCAACTCAGGGATAGGGAAGCTACTGTCAGAAAATATTTGGCCACCTGACACCCAAACTAAAATCTTCAGGTTCATACAAGGTGAATAAAGCTAAGTAAATGTCCAGATATAGCAAAGCCATTGGACTGATGTCACTAGCACTAGTTCATTCAGAGGCTTGTTTGGACCTTAACACTGAGCGGTTTAATAGTGGATATGGTCATTGTTGTGTATGGGTTCACCAGGTGCTTATATTCATGCAAACCTATCTATATCAAATTGTTGGACATCCCATTCCATGGCCTTAATGTGGAGTTGATGCCCACTTTGCAGCTTTAACAAAATTCATTCTTCTAGAATGGTTTTGAGAAATATTTTGAAGCATGTCTATAGAACATTGGGCCCATTCCTCAAATAGATTTGTGAGGATGGCTATTGATGTTGAGCGAGAAGACCTGGCCAAAAAAATAAAATTTAAAGATCAGGATGCTGAGCAAGTCACTCAAGTTCCTTCACACCCAAGTGGTCAAACCTTGTTGGTATGGTGCTGTCTCTGGGCAGTTATCTTGGAACAGAAAGTAGTCTTCCTTAAAGTGCTGCTACAAGACTGGAAGTGCACAACTGTCTAAAAATAGACTGAAATATATGATAGCCTTTACCATACCATTTACTGGAAGCTTTGGACCTCATTATGTTGGAGTTGTGTCCATGTACATTTGGCCATGTACCGTAGCACACATTTTAGAAGTGGTGTTTGGCCACTCAAGATCCTCATCAAAATTGGAGGTGGGCACAGATACAGAATGATCCCCAATAACTCCCAGTGAAACAGTGGGCTTACCATAGCTCATAGGTGGTCTCCAAGTGTGTAGAGCATGCTCATGCCCTCCTTTTATACTCATATTAGGCAGCTACATTAATTTTTAGTTTTTGCCATATGTAATATGGATCAGAACCAAAAAGTAAACTTTAAAAAAGTAATTATTCAAGCTATTCTTGGTAAGTGAAGAGCCTATATTCCTTTAGCAAATGAACCCCAATGAGTCGGGGAAATGACTAATGGGACTGTTCTGTTCATGACTTTGGCAGTAGACAACATGCAAGAAAGGAGACAGCTTTTGCCATGGTTCAAGATATTTCATAGTTCTCTTAGAATTCTTTGTCATATATAAAATGTTAATTTTTAAAACATTATATTTTTATATATAGTAAAAACAAAATGCAAAAATGATGTTTAAAATAAATGATATTCTCGCTTTAAGGTCCCACACTGTGTTTCTGTGTTGATGGTTACATGTACAGTGCTGTGTAGGCTACAATGATTCATCACTGGGCGAAGCATTTACATTACTTTAAACAAGGCAGGATGATTCATTGGTGTGTGATTTCTGATTAGCTCTCATAGAAGTGAACACATCATCTTCCATTAAATCCAAAGCTATCTGCAGATATTACATACAGGGATTAGTATGCCATATGTAAAAACAGCTCAAAGTGGCCCTGACCTGAAATGAGATATTGAAAAGGTTGTGTTTATTTAATTCTTGCTAAATTTCTGACCTCATTTAATAGGGCTCTAAAATGAGAAGTAAGTGCAAAAAAAAATCAGCATATCTATGCAATTAATGGACATTTTCATTCTGCATCTTCAAGCACAGAGAACTACCTATTCATCTTCCAGTGAAACCACGCAGAGAGCAAGAACCATTCTCTACTGTAAGACTTTGCACATCATTTGTTTGATGCATGTAGACTGAATGAAGCGGATTTAAACTGAAAGTTTAAGTGGAATTCAAATTAAACACAGACTTGATAATATTACGAAACAGTCAGTAATGCAGTAAACAATTATTATATAAATAGGATAATAGCATTACACATTGCATTCAAATATTTGCAAATTGCACAATGGGCTATATTTATAAAACAGGGAATCTGACATTCCCTCAAACAATCCTCAGACAAGTGGGAATCAATTACTGCCATTGAAACACATGGACCTAGAAGATTTCCACGAGGGATTGTTTATGGGAATGTCTGATTCCGTGTTTTATAAAAAAAAGTCCATTGTGTAAAGGGAAAGATGCTTAGCCATCACTGATTAACACATCTATATACTGTAGAACCAATGGTTGCCGCCATGGTTGCATGGAATTATTCACAGTGTTGAGAAGTAGCAGGCTTCAGACAGGTGCCCTTTAAAGTAAAACTATACATTTGCCCCAATAATATGTTCAAACAAATGAGGCTAGATTGTAACATTTCACTGCACCCATTTTATTCCACAGTAATCAACAGCATATCATGTGTACCCTTTTGTCCTCAACCCAATAATTAGACATAGACCACCTTCCTGCTCCAAAGCTCTGCACTTTGGTACAAGCTGTGCCAATGCCCATGGCAATGTTTCACTGGCTTCTTCATCTGATGTCCTTGTATGTTCAATAGAAATTTCTGAGGCTAGGTTGGATTGGGCAGTCTGGACCTAGCGGCCTCATAGACTTTAGCGCATTCATGGAAATTTGGTCAGACCAAAAACATTGTTTTCATTGCTCCTCCAGTTTCTTCATCTAATAATATTGCATGTGCAGTACAAACCTTTGGGTCCAGAAGATCCTATCCACCTACCAGCCAATTAGATGTCTATGTGGCTGAACTGTGGACTCAGGCCAAGTACTGTTTACATTGATCCACCAGCTTCTTCACCTGATGTCCTTGCATATTCTCCATACTTAATGAATCCTGTGCCAATGCCCATAACATTTTTAACAATGCATTACCAGTTTTTTAATCTGATGTCCTTGTATGTGCAATAGAAATATGTGGGCCCAGGAGTATTGTATTGGATCCTCTCTGCCTACCAGTCCAATAGAGATCTACGGGTATTGAGTGAACTTGCAGAAAGCTACCCACAGATTTGTTTACATTGATTGAAAAATGATGTAATGGGCTTGATTTAGAGGTTTTGAATGGGGAGACTTGTCCCTATTTGACCTCTAGTGCTGGGGATCTCCTCAATGAATGGCCGCATTTATTGAGAACAGTGTGCAATCCTCATGACTAGAGGTTAATTAACCTCTAGTGCCCCGGGGATCACAAACAGGAGGATTCCCAGGACTGCGAGAATGACTAGAGGTTAATTAACCTCTAGTGCCCCGGGGATCACAAACAGGAGGATTCCCAGGGAATCCTGTTAATCCCCCGTGAATCCTCCTGTTATAATGTCCTTGATCTTCCAATGGTTTCGCAAAATCAGTTCGCCAAAATTTCGCGGAACCATCGGAAGTTCGAGGAAATCCCACATTTAATTCACTTAGTTGACTGGTGTAATACAGGTGCAATAATTGCAGATACTTACCTGCCAGTCCTCCCATGATTCTTGAAGGATTATTATCTTCATCTATCTAGACAAAATACTATTAGAGCCTACGTTGACAAACCTACCCTCTTACTCCCAAATTCCAGTTATTGCCACACTCCTCCCCTCCCCTATTCCCCCGATCATTGATCACCCTGAAGACAGGTAGTACAGGACAGGTAGTAAAAAAGCAAAAGCAACAGCAAAAAGACTTTACTTGATGATACAAAAACGCTGATTGCCAAATGAGAGATTGAGAATAGGTCTATACTACCTGTCCTAAAGCTGCATATACACGTGCAATAATAGTCATTAGAAAGGATCTTTCACAATCCTTTCCAACGACTAGCACTGCACAATGCATGAACATGTACATACAGCACCATTCTGCTTTATGGGGAGGGGGAGAGCGACGGAGTGGCACCCTGCTGCGCGCTCTTCCCCTTCCCTTGCATTAGGATCGTTAGTCGCCCATCGTCCGTGGATCCGCCAGGACGGTCGTTCGGACGATGGACAACTGGCACTGTACACACACCAGATTCTTGCCCGATATATCTTCTGCGGAATTGTTGTTTATTACTGAACTCCATATTTTTAAAGAAGTATTAGATAGGAACTATGCTGTTTGGGAATGGTTTGCAGCCCTTGTTTCTGCTTCCTTCTGAGTCATCCCGTGTCTTCTTGGGGAGACAGCTCCCTAGACAGAATACTTCATAGGTAATACCTCAATTGAGTTCCTGAGGAAGTGGACATAAGTCTACAAAACGCGTTGAATATTTAATAGTTGAGACTCATCTATGTATTTTGTAACATTAAAATATGCTTTTTTTATAAACAATTTTATTAGTTATAACTATATGTATGTTTTTATAGAAAACAATTGAAAGATTGATGCCAAGATGCCTTTTTTATGTATTCTATATGCTAATAGAAGATATGAGCACATCTTTGAGCGGCTCCTCTGCCTAATTCCAGAATACCTGATATCACTGAATCTTCTAAAAAATCCCCTTTGACTGTAGAATATGTATGCCAGGTGATTCTTCTCTAGCTCTTCTGGATTTGATGTATTCCAGGTATAGTTTATGTAAACTTCTCACCTCTTATAAGGTGATGGTTAGACTGGCGGTGAGGTTGGGGTGGGGTTACAGAACCTTCCTGCCAGTGAACCGCTGCCTTGGGGAAGACGCTTTATGTAGTTAACCCCAAGGCAGCCCATAGAAGATTTTATTAGTTATAACTATATTAGTACCAGAACCACTTTCTGCTGCCAGCTATCAAATGTGCAGACAATAATTCTTTGCTGCGGTGCAAATGCCTTGCTAGGTGCCAGCCACTTGGTGCTACCCAGGATTGCTTATTCTTGAGTCAGGTCTGAACCCCCTTAGTGTTGAAAGCCTGGTATTCCCCTACTCTTATTCTTTTCTTGTACAATAGATACCTCTGCCACTCCCCCCCCCCCACCTACAGTACATAATTATATCACTTTTATTTTTTTTTATTATTGCTAACTTCCCTTGGTTTATATAAAAATGTTGTATCGTTGGACTATGTCTTGTTCTTTGAATTCCCCTTTCCATCTCAGTGAGTTTTCATTTTACTCTCACTCAACAAAGCTGTTTGCTATGCATTAGCAGATCATTTTTTGTTATCTATTCTTTACAATTGTGGTTTTATTGCTTTATTGTTTTCTATGGGGAAGCCCCGGGAATTCTATGTTTCTTCTCTGTTTTTATTATTCTCCTATTGTACGTCACATACAGTTAAATAAAATAAAAAAATTAATTATGCTCTCTATACATTATTACATCTGTATATAAGTTTTTAAATGTAGACAGTATAAGTATCCACACTTGACTTAGTATTAAGAACAATTACCTTTACAGGTGTAAAGCTTGGATCCCTCTGCAAACCCAGAAGGTCCAGAAGGTCCTGCATCGTCCTGTCTTCCTTCTTCTTTCAGGTTAATACTGGACACCGGGTGCGACCATCTTCTTCCTTCTCCTTCCGACTTCTTTATATGTCACCTCATAAGAGACATAAGATTTCACCTTATGTCTTACACTGCGCAAGCACAAGAATGAGTGATGCACCTTTGTGAAAATGTAAAAAAAAATGTGTTAGACTGGCACCTTTTTTTTACAAAACAAAACAAAAAAGTTTCATTATATAAGAGACACCCCTTTATATAATGTAAATATACGGTGATAGGTCTGCTTAAAGTCTTTTATTGATACACAGTATTTATATAACACCAACATATTACTCAGTGCTGTACAAAGTCCATAGTCATGTCACTAGCTGTCCCTCAATATGTCCCTACCATAATCGTATGTCTTTAATACAGTCTAAAGTAAATGTTGGGGGAAGCTAATTAACCTAACTGCATGTTTTTGGAATGTGGGAGGAAACCAGAGTAACCAGAACAAACCCTTGAAAACACGGGGAGAACCTGCAAACTCCATGCAGATAGTGTCCTGGCTAGGATTCAAACCTGGGACTCAGTACTGCAAAGGCCAGAGCGCTAACCACTGAGGCAGAGCTCCAAATTCGGGATAGAGAAGCAACACAAGAAGGTAGTGAGTTGTGTATTCTCCTAGAGTAATGTTTCTCAACCAGGTTTCAGTGGAACCATAGGTTTCCTCCAGAGGTTGCTAGGGGGTCCTTGAGCAATGAGCAATCTGTACCTTCCAGTATGGTTATGCTAATGATCTTTTGGGCTATCTGTAAGGGTGACATTCTTCCTACTGGCCAGCAATGTAAGAAAGATTTTCCCTATTACCCCAATGCTAATGTACTGTGAGTTGTGTATATAGTAATTACAGCCATGGTACCCCAAAGACCTGAAAATTATTTTAATAGTTCCCCCATGTTAAAAAGGTTGAGAAAGACTGTCCTAGAGCCATGCTATTAGGAATGGGGGGACAGAGTGATGAGGTCATTAGTCTGCTATTTCTTTTTCGACTTTCTACTGGAGGAGTTGGGGCCCTAAAGTTCCACAATTTCACAATGTAAGCAGGCAGGATTTCTATTGCAGAAGGGACAGGCAATGTCCCCTAAAATACTCAGCGGCCTGACCACAATCTCTTTTCCTAAAGAACCCCGAGCTGTGCATTCGTGTAGGATGCTGGGATATGCTGGGTACCGCGACATCCCTCTGGGTTCTCAGGAACAAATGAAAGGAGTTACATCATTCTGGCCTGGACAATCAAGATGGCCAAAGAATAGACACCCAGAAGAAGACTGGATGAAGATGGCTGTGCCCGCCACAAAGCAAGGATAAGGGAGTGAAATTAAAAATTGTCATAAGACTGGTAAATTAATTTTTTTGCAGAAGGGACATCTCTCATCCCCTCTACAAAAAAACAAAAAGGTCCACATGGTTACAGTTTTATTTTATTTTTTAACTTTAAAAATAGGTCTCCTGTCTCAGCAGATAGGACTGTGCTACATGGCAGTATTGGCAGATACAACAGCTCCCCTATTTGCATTTCATCTTCATATTAAGATGCATTTCCGGAGTTCAGCTTTAAACAAATGCAGAACCTGTGTTCCTCTGTTGGGTTAACCTCAGCAATGGACAGTTTGTCCAAACACCAGGGTAAACTATCCAGTTTCTGCTGGGCTGAAGTCCAGTTCCCATTGCACCAAGTGTCATCATTTACTCCCTGTGTCCACTAAATATTTTGCATGAATCACAAATTGCCTGCGCTGAGAAGCATGGCTCACTGGTCGGCATGGAAAGCGATGACACACCCCGGTCTTTTTCTCATTAGGCAGCTGTGTATGTTGTAAGAGACTTTATAAAATACTCGCACCCCATCCACCTCTGGCAGCCAGAAAATTTGCCTATTCAGGATTTTGGATGTTTATGTTTTGGTGTGGATCATTTCCATCCTGCTGCTGCTTTGGAGAAGTGTCTGTAATCATTTCCTTCTACATAGTACACTTTGGTATTAAATGTTTTCTAGTTCCTCTTCTGATTTGATTTAGGTTAAAGCTGAAAACCCAAAACGTTTAAAAATACACATATGTCCAATATACTAATGGACAACATTTTCTTTGGAAAGCAACAAGAGCTTGAGTAGAAAACCCTATGCCATGCCAGCATGCAGCAGAGAAGGTCCCTTGCCCTCGGTCTGGAAGCAGTGGTCTCCTTGCAAACATGCCTACTACATCTCCAATCACATTGCTAGGTAAAGACCTATGGCTCTTACTGGATAGGGGTTGTTTCAGAATGACCGCTGTTTCCACGCAGAGAGCTAAGGTCCTCCCTACAGTATACTGGCACTGGATACGCTATTCTTTACCAATATGTATTTAGGGATGTACATGAACAATAAAACAATTTATCAAACAGAAGCAAATGTAAGTTCATATATAATAACCAATGGAGGTATGGGAGGGGATTGGAAAAAGCAGGTGGAAGGGAGTCAAGGCAGGAGGGTATTATGGAGGTAAAATGTCAAGAAAGGGCCAAAATTACAAAAAATGGGGTCAGGAGGCTGGCGAGGGGGAAAGAAGTTCAAATTGATAACAAGCATGAGTAAAGTAAGGTGGTAGGAACTTGTTCACCCAAGGTCACCAGATGGAAGGGAACTTGGTGTTGTGGCAATAGACAGTTCATTTTACTTGAACAAAAGTCCAGGTCGGTCGTTTTTTCATTTTGCAGAGGTTTCCACGATTGTGCAATGGATAGTTTTGCAGCAGTGAGGACATGGGTCATTAGGTGAAATCGATGGTTAGAAAGAGAATCTGCTTGTTGGTTGAAGAGTGCTTTTGTGAGCTCTCTAGGGACTGATCAGGGGAATAATGTATTTATGAGGCGGTAAACTTTAGACCAAAAAGGGGACATATTGGGCATTGCCACAATATATGTAAAAATGAGCCAGGATGGGGGCACCTGCAGAAACATAAAGCTGGACAGGCTATTTTATTCAGGCATTGGCTTTCCAAAAAGATAAAACTCTGCACCTGGAATGGATTCAGATAATTTAAACTTAAATTGCAGCTGGGATTTATTTATGAGCAATCAAACATAAATGATAATATTATGAAACACCGGTAACATAGTAAACAGTTATTATACATACAAGATAATAGGACTGCATGTTGAAATCAAATATTTGCAAATTGTACAATGTGTTTGTAATCAATAGCTTCCTCCATTGCTGCATGAAAGTATAGGCCATGATGAGAGTCCTTAGACAGGTGCTCTTTATAGGAATCACTTTTATATTTGCCCCTTTAATATGAGCAAACAAATGAAGCCAGATTGTAGATGTAACTTTTTCTCTCCCCGCCTTCCTTCTTATTCCCTTCTATAGTAATCATCAAGTGTAGAGGATAAGGAAGCTTACACAAAAATGTCCTTACCCTTTAGTCCTCACACCTATTACAAAATTGTACTTTTTCCAGCCCCAAAGCTCCATATGTGTGAAGATCTTGGGCCAAGGCTCACAGAATTGTTTAAACTGATCCTTCGGCTTATTCACCCAATGTCCTCGCATGGGTAGTTGGCCCATGGTTTTTTTGGGGCTGGGAGGTTCCTATCTGTCTGTTGGCCCCATAAAAGTGGGCCTGAATTGTGTACATGTGAAAATCTGATCAACACATGTAAAAAACTAGGTATAGAGATTTTAGGATTGTTAGGAGAGTTGGGACAAAGGATAAAGACACTTTGAAAGTGCACATTGAGTGTAAGCTCTTAGGGGCAGAGTCCTCGCCTCCTCCTGTGTCACTGTCTGTCATTTACATCCCCTATTTAATGTACAACTCTGCATACTATGATTGGGCTATATAAATCCTGTTTATCGATAATAATAATAATAATAATATATCCTAACCATGAACTTCTCTTTTTTGGTCTGGTAATTAAAGTAGTTTTGTGTTTCACATTTGTTTATCGAGTGCAAAAAAAATACCCAGTAATCCTTCAATGTGTGTGCGTTAAAAAGGAAGTGTTACTGCCAGAATCACAAGGTAATGACAAAGGTAAGCAAATAAAAAACTTATGTAGCCTCCACATCTTAGAGCCGAGGGCTGCAATATATTCAAGGCTTGTGCTTGGGTTAGAGATGATGTAAATTCCTTCATTTTTAGGGTCATACACTATATATCAGTAGACAAAGGCAATCATGGTCCTGTTTTTTTTTTTTTTTTATAACTTTCTTTATAATAGGATATGATCCTGGTTTAAAAATCTAACAAAAAGTACCATTTGCTCTTGGGTGAGCAGCTTGTATCAGTTCAACTATTCCTTGTAAGAGTTGTGTCCTGAAAGTACGTCATTGGGTAAACTAAACCGAACCTTTGGACAACTTGTAAGGTTGATAATGACTTTAAATTGACCCTGCCAGCCTAACAAATCCTAAAGGAAGGTCCTTTAAAAGAAGTCATACACTCTGGTGCCTTTGTCTCTTACCTTTCTTCTGTTCCAACTCTGCAGCCTCCGTAAGACACCATAGCATTGGACATTTCTGAGAATTTTAGGTGAAGGTGAGGCTTGGTCCTATCCTTTTGATATCAATTACAGTAACAAAAGGTTGGAGTATGGAACCAAAGCATGGACCATAGTTGGGAACAAAGGCACCCAACCCTCTTGAGAAATGTTACATACCGAAGGGTCTTTTGGAGGCTGAAAAGCTGGAATGGTGAGGAGATAGGGGAGATGGACCACCAGAGAGGACAGTATATTAGCTCTTTGCAATTGACATTATTAATAATATTAACAATAAACAGTATTGATATAGTGCCAACATTTTACACCGCTGTACATTAAATTTATGTACATGTGCTCTCAACCACAATCTAAACTGACTGCTAAAAGT
>NC_092862.1:11362053-11420459 GCF_032062135.1 Pyxicephalus adspersus | reverse complement strand
AGCACAGAGCTTATAAATGAGCTTCCCACTTTAGGATCTGGAACTCAAATGGGGCAGTGGAGGGACTCAGGTAAGTATTAGTAGCATACAAGGTGGCTTCTTAAAAGAAGAGCAGAGAGGTCCCCTTTAACCAAACTTTGCAAATCTTTAAAATAACTACAGGTTCTCAAATTCCAACTCAGTCGTTGATAGGCAGCTGTATAATTCAGGGGGGAGAAATGATTGAGCAATTCGAAAGGGCAAGCATGAGATGTTTTTGTACAGCCTGTTTTCAATGTAACAGCTTGAAAATACTGTTTTTATTCTGTTTTTACATTTGTGACTTGAATTTTACTCCAATGCTAGCAGGGAGTTGGACAAGTTAAAGAAATTATTCACATTTCCACTCGGCTTGTTCTCTATTTGCTGCAGCCAATGTAGTTATTTCCTGCCGTGAACCCAATTTTCAAAAATTCATCTGCTGTGCCATGGAACTTAACATAAAGGAAGATTACACATAGCATTGCGTATCACAGCTTAAAAAGAATTCTCAGTGAACATGTATTAAAAAAAAGCCCTGGAGTCCCTTAAAGAACAAATGTACCTTTTGTAAATGGAACAAAAACCATTTAAACCAATCCCAACAGTTCGCAGTCTTCGAATCCTATTTCTATAGTCAGAAATATTCCCTAGAAATAGCATTGGTTGACAGCTGTATGGTTTATAAGAATGAAATGCTGAGCAGTGGCAGAACAGAGATTGTACAGATATTGTTGTGCATAGAGGGTCGTCCTTTGCAAACCTATGGCTATGGTATTGGCTGTCTGCCCCCTTAGAAGATTAGGTGTTGGGGCTGTGTCTATTTGAAGGGATGTCGGGGAGGCTTTTTTTGTAAAATATCCCCAAGTTTTACCTTCACAATGATATCTTAGAGACTTTATCAGCCATCAGGCAGAAATTCATACCTGGCAGGTTACTTGGGGATATCAATTGAGCTCTCAGGCAGGAGTTAGAAAATCAGTGAGCATGTGCAGCTAGGAAGCTGGCATGCCCAGCATCTCCTGGCTTCCCTTGTGACCTGCATGGCAATGTAGGAGTTACATTATCTCAGCCTGGCTATTCATGATGGCCAAAGGCCAAAACAAAGAAGAAAGAACATGGCGGTGCCCATAATGGAACGGGAACAGGCAATGTCCCTTCTGCTATAAAATTATCTTACTTGCCTTGACGCAATTTGAAAAAAGAGTTTTGTTCAACCCCATAATGTATAGCAGTGGGCTGAAGGGTTGTTTGGGAAGTCAAGCTACATGGGTAATGGTAAGGATGGGAAAGACCCCAATTTATCTCTGCACAGGTGCCTATTGTTGCTTACATCCACCACTGAACCTACATAGACTTACTAGAAGAATGTTACCTGAGAAGATGAAAACGTAGAATTATTAGCATTATTAAATGCTGATTAAGCCAAAGTAATATTGCAATAGGTGGAGGATGGGAAACTTTCTTATTTGCAAGCAGGATGAATCTGGTTTTAGTGGATTGAGAAATCCAGCACTGAGAAAATCTTGTACCGGAATTTGGGAGTTACTGTGCCACCGATGTGAAATCTGACTAACATTAATTTGGGTCATGTGTAGGAAGCTGTGTTTGTTTTTATGTACTAAGCACATACTGATATAAACATTTGGAGGGCTGATGGGTGAATGTTGTCGTAGGGTTTATTAGATTAGAAAAATGCTAAACGTTGGCTGTTTGAGTTATGGATTATGTTGGTGCTATAGGAAATAAACGGAGCCTGTTTTGAAGGGCTGTCATTGGCATGGCTGCCAATCTTCTGGATTCACTACTTTCCAAAGGCTCATTCACACCTCTCCAATGCTGTGCATTCTGAATAGCATTGCAACGCATTAGGGCAACTCAGCTCAGTGCATCGTCGTACATATTCAACTTTTTTTCTCCAGTAAGGTATGTTGGCAGCCAAATAATTGGAGTGGGCCGCTGTAATGGAACATCTTTTTTACCTGTTACATGGTAATGTGCTTTCTGTATCACCATGCACTGGGAGACTACTGTGAACTAAGCCCTGGAAAGTATCTAGATTTTCAGAACTGATTCACTTGGAGCATACGTCTACCAGCTTTAGACAGTACAGAAAGCAGTGGACCAGCATGGCAGGCAGACAATTATCATTTTCAGAAGAAGGCCAAAAATGGCAGCCATTATTGGCCAGCTCATTTCATGCCCCATCTCATTTTAATGGAGCAAGAATGATAGCATTACTTTTCTGTTTTTTCTTTACTATGGTCATGCTAAAGCATAAAAAGTAGTTAGGTGACTATGTGCATCCAACAATGGAGTTCTCTGCTGTCTTTCAGATCTTCTATGCACCTTTAAGCTTCTTTGTTGTAAAAAGATTTGTTTACCACACCAGTAGCATAACCCTCCTCCTACTGGGGGCTGCTGTTGGCTGAGGAGGGTCCCAGGTCCTCATACAGCACACTTTGCACCCCCTATGTCTGCCCCTGTCCTTATACTGTTCACCCCCTATCAATGGCGTCACATACATACATAGAGACACATGTGCAGGAGTTTCAGCTTGAATGGCCATCCATTGGCCAATAGGAATCTCTGTGCACCTGGAAGTCCGCTGTGGATGGTGGCTTCCTAGGATGTGACAATGATTCTGGACCTGTGTTCACTTTAGGGTGGCTACGCCATAAACAGCAAGTATGGCAGCAGCTCACCACCCACCAACAATTATTGTTCCGCTTTAGGTAAAACCTAAAAGTCTTCTCCCACACTAAACCTGAGGCTGGACAGTGAATGAATACCTAAAAGATGGGTTGCCTCCTTCTTTTAGCTTTAACTTATAATAGTCCGAACTCTGAACTTAGATACTTAAACTGCTTGTGTCTAAAAAAAATACTGGGTTGTATTGATGTGTGCATGTTACATCTGCTTAGAGTTCAGCTTTTAGTGTGAGATCCTGGTATCATAATACATTAGGCTTAGATAAAAGATAATAACATAAGAATATGATATAAAGATACTGAGCTATCAACAATAATACTCATTGTTCTTGTACAATGGGCTGTCTATATGAAACTAAAGAATTGGGTCCCTAAGCCAAAGAAAAGGTTAGGTAAAAGAACTACATACATTGAGTATAATGCGAGGATGCACGTAATAGGGGTACATGGGAGATAAGAAAGGTTGACACAAACATAGAAGAATGGAGAAAGCTCTTGCAGGAAGGAAGAAATCTTAAGTTACATACACACGTGCAATTATTGTCGTTGGAAAGCATCTTTCACGATCCTTTCCAACGACTAAGAACTGCACGATGCATGAACGAGTGCTGTACATATTGCACCATTCTGCTCTATGGAGAGGGAAGGGGGAGAACAACGGAGTGGCACCCTGCTGTGCGCTCTCCCACTTCTCTTGCATTAGGATCATTCGTCATCCGTGGATCTGCCCGGACGGTCGTTCAGACGATGATTGATGGGCGCTGTATACACGCCAGATTCTCATCCCATATCATTGCAACTTTTGCAACTTACATTCCTGTAATCCCCTGCACATTAGTCTTTAGATTGATAAAGAGAGGCCCGTAGCTATAGAATAAGCACAGGGCCTGCATGGCAGGGCACACAGCAAAGCCAAGAAGTATGGGTTAGGTGGCGAGGAATTTGTAAAAGACGGGATTGAGAGGGGGATTGGTTGGGTGGAAAAAGTAAGGGTGGTTGGAATGTTTAAGATGGGCTGTTTCGGAAGTAGGAGGTCTTTTTTTAGGAAGGTAAAGTTTCCCGCCCACCCATCCCTATAGATTGTTATTGGGGGTGGTGGGGTGTGTGATTTTGGCAGTTGGGGTCTAAAAAAGGCAGGAGTCTGATGGTATAAAGTGGTAAGGGGAATTCTTGGTGGTAGGGTCCCCTTTTAAAATTGAGTATGGTCAAGTATGATTGGCCGCTGAGGGGGTGCTGGGTGGGTAACAAGGTGAAAAGGGGGGATTGGCAAGTAAAGGGCGAGAGGTCTGGGTTGCCCTGGTCAAGGTTGAGCCGGTAATGTGAACCAATTTAGAATTTACTGGAGAGAGCAAGGTAATTTTACCTTTCCCTTCCCTCTGTGCAATCATCAGCCTTGAGGCAGGAAGGTGACCAGAATGTATTGCCTATCTGTACTACAGAAAAGTGAGGTCAACCAACTAGCTGTGTACAGTATGCAAATGCACATACTAAAGCTGTGTAAATACTTCCCTTTTTGTATGTTGAAAATTAAGTTGTGCAAGGTTTTCTTTTTTTATTTTGGTACAATTACATTTTTATTAAATACAGGCTGGCCACGACAAATTCACTATGTTAGGATTACAACCTGCTCCCAGTGCTAAAACAATTGTTCACCCTTCTGTGAAAACTCCGTCAGCCCTACCAATCAGCTGCTTCCTTGCTGGTTGTTTGACAGCTGCTATGACCATTCAGGAGCTGAGACTGGGAGTTGTTGGCATTACATTTGGTAAACAGCTTGGTCTGCAAATAAAAATGGATCGGCTTACAAGATCACTGAGAAATATTTTTTAGTATAGAAAAGACTAAATAACTGTTTTGTTATTTGGCCCATAGACCCCCTTCACCTTTATATTTAGTGAATTGGTTAGAGTTCAGCTTTAATGATTTGTTTACTACCAGCTTCACCTATTACAAAGACGTTGATATAAACAAAAAATGAGGTTGTACCAATATAAATACACAAAAAAAAACAGTTTAAATGACCAATAAACACACTTGCATAGCAAAACGTTCAGCAGATCAGACGTTTTCATTAAACAACAGAAGACAAGACTATGCCTGTATGAGTTTACAGACAAGGTAATTGGAGCAAATGAATTCTTGAATGGGAAAAAAGCTTTAATTGTCTTTTTGGAGTCTTCATGCCGGACATAGAATTTTAAAATTCCAGCAAAAAAATTGCCCTTGGCAGTGCCAAGCGAGCTAGGGTGTCAGGAGCGGATCCTGAAGCCCATGTGAGAGCGTTACTGTTTAGGGAAGGCAGATGCAATATCTGCAGGCTTGTGTTTCGCAATAATTGAGTACACGTGTGGAGCCAGGGAATCTGAGGACACGGCTAGATATGAGTAATACAGGAAGCTTGGAAAGAGAGACACGGCCAAGAACGCTGGGAGGGGAGGAGATTCATTCTTGACTTTCTTTGGTGAGATGCCTTTTATCTAATATCAACTGAAATCTAATTGTAGCAAACTCCTCCTTTAACCCTATTTTTCTTGATACTGGGGATTGGAATGAAAAAAAGATTTTACCGCGGCTTGGTCAAAGATACTTCTGCCTGGTTCGAAATAGCGCTATCTGACATTTGGCCAAAAAGACCAGGACGTGAGAACTTCTTGTTATTGTTCTATCAAGAACATTCGAGAACTTGACCAATTGTAGAAAGGGGAAATTGTCCAAAACCAAAATCCACTTGGATTGAGCAGATTTGTGGACATTATTTAAAAAATGCACATTTTTAGATTTGGCATTTAGATTTGCCTCCTAGCTTCTTAACCCATTTGTGACCAGGAGCCATTAAAAGTTGCTCAGACCAAATTTACCACCATTGGCTGACTATACCTGGGGGTCTGGGAACCTTGAAGTCTCACAGGTGTGCATTCCTCGTTCTCTTCTGGGTAAATACTATCCATGGGCCATTGGGCACCTACAATCACAACCATCCTCATGCTTTAGCTGCAAAACTTTGAAACCCATTATATAAAAGTAAGGAACTCTATGATTTCTTTGACTTTTTGCTTGTGCTTGTTCCAGAAAGGCAACTAGCATTTTCAGAATGGGTCCAGCAATGGTACCCTTTATATGTTTGGCAGGTATAGTTTAAGTTAAAGTTTAAAAGCCCACTGAATGTCTACACCCTGCAAACACTTCCTTCCTACTCTTTGACTTTTGGTCACAGAGTAAGGTGACCAGTGCAATTCTCTGTGTATTGCAATGAATAATTTTTAGTCTCAGAGTTGAGGGGACCAGTGTAATTCCCCATTTATCATACCTATAGGTACCCTTTAAATTCTGGTCTCAAAATAAGGGGGTCACTGGAGTTCAGCATGTATCACACTCATGGATATACTGTATGGTCACAGAGTGAAGGGACCAATGCATTCCCCTATATATCACAGCCATAGACACACTTTTGACTTCTGGTCTCAGAGTTTGGGAAACCAGTGCAATTCTCCATATATTATGCCCATGGTCACTATTGACTTCTGGTCTCAGGGTGAGGAGACTAAAGCTACATACACACTTCCAATTATTATCGTTGGAAAACGAACGACGAACGTTCATGCACGATATATATGAACGATCGTATAGCACCGATCCTGCACATAGAGTTAACGACACGATCGTTCGTAGATATTGTACACACAATAGATACGATCGTTTGAACGATAGAGGAACTATGTACACGACAGGAAAGTGAACGGACGTTCGTTCATCACGCATGCTCTGAACATGGACGATCAACGAACGACCGTACACACGAACGATGTTCAACGATCGTCGCCCAATCCGATCCGCCGGTCCGGTCGTTCGTTTCCAACAATTTTCCTCGTTCGTCGGCGTCGTTGGTTACTTTTTTACCAACGATTTTTTGCCCAATCGATCGTTCGTCGTTCGATTGGAACGATAAAAATTGGAAGTGTGTACGCACCTTAATACAATTACCTATGTATTACACTCATTGATTTATGGTCTCAGGGTAAGGGGACTATTGCTATTCTCTATGTATCACACTCATAGACATTCTTTGACTCCTGGTCACGGCTTGAGTGAACCAGTGCAATTCCCCAAGTGTCACACTCATTGACTTTAAGAGATAGAATGAGGGGGGCAATGCAAATATTTTCATATCCCACTTAGGCACTGAATGACCAGTGAGTATTGGGAGCTGGAAACAGTAAACATACTGAACTGCATTTTTAAGTTCAGATACTGAACATTCCAGAGGAGGATACTGGAAACTTTAAAGATTGATGAAGTGAGACATTGAATTGTACAAGATGAACTTGAAGAGGAAAAAAAAAAACTTACAGGAACTTACAGAATAGTTACACCATGTTCTTTGAGACAACTAAAATGCAGAATGATTATGTCTGATTGGCATGCACTATTGGATGTTTGGACAGGCCCAGAATTTGTCTTTTAAATTAGTAGCCCTGCAAGTTTAATGTTGCTCCATCCTCCTGCTTACAATTCATCACAAGGCATGGTCTGAATTACACAATGTATCAAACATTAAACACACACACACAACCATTGCCAAACACTGGCATTTATCAGATTACCTGGCTGGTGCCAGCTGCCTTGTTAAATGTTTCATCAGCACAATTAAAATCATGCTAATGCTGTTTTTGTTTCACCTCCTTTATTATAGTATGAGACAGGCTGTCCTGAAAGTGGACAGAGGTTATTGTGAAATCATTGCAAAACATTGTACGAGAAGTGTTCACCTGCCACCTGCTGACAGAAGAAAAAGATGATTTTGTTGGCCAAAGTGGAAACCACCAGTGCCAAGGCACTGAATCCCAAACTGTAGGATTATAATACTACACAACTGGTATTAATGCTGTTGTCCGAGCAAGAAAAATACACACATTGGGTCCAATTTAATATAGTTCTCCCAGACTGGAGAAGATAGGCTATAATGGGAGAACCTGGGTGATCCAGCAAATCTGGAATGGATTTGGTTCAGGATTTACCAGAAATCAGTTTAGGATTTGCTGGATCACCCAGGTTCTGTCATATTAGCATTCTTCTCCAGTCTTTGAGAGCTTTATTAAATCACTCCCATTGATGGTATTTTCTCATTGTTGGGGCACAATCTTTGTGCTTCAATCTGCTTCTTTTAGCTATAATTGACAAGGCTGGTAAACATTATTATGGCTGAAAAAAGGAGACCAGTTACCCAAGCTATTTAGTTGTGCACTGGGCGTTGGGTCTTGGACAATTTACCCATTTCCCTCTGTCTGTAGGGTGACTTGCAGATTTCTCCTTTTCTTTGCTGCTGTTTTTGCCTCCTATATCCTCTTTACATCTTGGGAGCATGTTATCCTGGCAGTATGTTTTTGGGCGTTCTTCGCCTGGCTCTTTACCATCACATTTACACTTAGCCTGGTGTCAAGCTGGTCTGCTGCATTTACACACCATATTATGAATTGTTTAAGCTTTTCCTGAGGAAGCTACGTATGGCGAAACGTGTACAAGGACATCTATAATAATATTAGACTATTTTGGTTAAATTGCTCATCAATGTTCATATGAATTGTTGGCAAACGTTAAGCTTTTGTTTTTATAGATTTTATTACATCATGTTAAAATTAAAGAATGTTTGTATTACTTTTTGGACCTGAATTTGACACATGTCCTTTACCAATAAAGTCCCGGTAACTTTTGTATAAATTTAGATTTTTCACAGCATCAATGCATACCGAGGGCCTGATTTATTAAAGCTCTCCAAGACTGGAGAGAATATACTTTCATTAGTAAAGCTGGGTGATCCAGAAAACCTGGATTTCTTTAAAGTAATTTGCTACTTGACATCAAATGCTTTGAATCCTGGACCAGATCAATTCCAACTTTGCTGGATCACTCAGCTTCACTGATGAAAGTGTATCCTCTGCAGCCTTGGAGAGCTTCAATAAATAGGACCCAAGACTTGAAGTGTCAGGAGATGAGATTACTTGGTCTTTTGTGTTTATACAAATAGATGTAAAGGTAGGGTAGGGTGGCAATCCTTGAAAAGAAAAATTAAGCTTGCCAGGAGATGATCTTTAAGTCTGAACAGTAAGAAAAAGCAAAACTCTAGACACTTTGTATATAGGAAACCCCTTCTGATAATGTACTATACCTGCAAAATATATAAATGTAATATAGCCTTATTTTGGTCTTTATAGTGGATTCTTGCAAAGCTCTAGACTGAAATACTAAAAGGAAGCAGCAGTCAGGGCTCCCCAGCAAAAAAATAAAAACTAACTTTTTGTTGTCTGGCATTCCTAAAATTGTATCTAAAGAACTGATTTCACAGATGTATATGTTACTTGTAGTTATAACTCAAAAGTCTCTTGTTGGCATCCAGTGAGGATGTTGCTTGTAAAACTGCAAGGCATGTTCCATGGATACATCATTGCTTGCAGTGTTATGCTGCTTAATTCCTAACTTATTAGGATACCACCCAAAAAGTAAGGTAATGACCTCATTATTAAACCAATATTATTACATGAGTCATTACCCTCCATGTAGTTACAAGGGGTAATTCTGTTAAAATCCACAGGGTTATCCGAGGTCCTCAGGGGTGGGGCACAAACTTTCTTTCCTTAAGGGGAGGAATAGAAAGGTTGCCATCTAATAAAAAATATTTATAAATATTATAATATCTTTCCTATTATTACCATCAGCCACAAGACCAGTTTTTGGCAGGCAACTTTGGTGTGGTGGTGTACTATAAGAAAACCTTTGGAAAACCTTATACCACTAACATATGGTGCAAAATGAGCAAGCAATCACCAACAAATTTTTTTCATTTTCTGAGGCTGAAAAAGCCTTTGTTTGTGGTGGAGAAAGAACCAACCAGATTATATTAGAACAAATCATTGCCGATTGTCTTCTGTAGGTACCCTAACGTTGCCTACAGTTTATTCATGGTAAGTCTGAAAAGTACTAGAAGCATTGAGAGAGAGCTATAGACATTTCACCCTTGGCATCAGAGAAAATTAGAATGGTATAATAAAAAACAACGCAATAAAATAATTAAAATGAAAGATGAATTTCCCTGGAATGCCATTTGGTGAATATTACTAGCAGATGTCAAAATATTATTATTTACAACCTTTACAATATCTATTTCTATTTTCCCATAGAAAAACCCGAATGGTTCTTCCTCTTTTTTTAACAACGATTGTTCAGCGTGCTGCCTCTAAGAATTTCTCCATGTTCTCACGCCCTCCGGCTGAATGAGCGGGGTCATTGAGACTCAAAGATTGCTACAACTTTCTAGCAAAAAATAAATTGTGTAAGTGAGGCTCCTGAAAATCATGATCATATTTGGAGATGTGCTGTGGTTTTTTTAGGATTATGTAAATACAGATCTGCAGGGAATTATTGATTCGCAAGGGCTGATATATTTAGAACTGAGTTGTTTTCAAAGCAATACAGATTGTACAAATACACTTGTTATTGCAGGATAAACAGCTGGGGGTTTATTCAATAAGTCCAAAGAGCCATCTTATATCCAGCAAAGTGTAACAAACATATTTTAGTTTACTTAAAGCAGACCAAACATCATATATATAAAGTAAAGTAAAGCTGAACTCTGGGTTTCTGTAAGATTTACTGTGGCAGTGGGTTCCCATGTACCAATTGGAATTGGCACAATACTTACCTTATTTTTCATTCCCCTTGTAGGGAGTTTTTGTTCTCCTGCTTTATTGGGTTGGAGGCGGCCCAGAAGTATAATACGAGACCACTGTCCAACTCAGGTGGGATATCGGAAGGTCCCTTTGAGTCTTATGTACTTCGTAGGATTACTCTCCAACTCTTCTTGGGTGTGGCTGGGCCCCTTGGCAAACTCACGTACAATGCAGAGCCATCTAGTAAGTCACCCAGAATGTGAGTGGGTCACTTGGTGTCCTCCCATACAATGTACGACCACTCTCTAACTAATCTTGGATGTAGGTAGGCACTTTGGCATCCTCACTTAAAATGCAGGACCACTCTCAAATTTTGGGGGTCTCCAAATGTCCTCAACAGAAGTCCTGCATTGCATGCCATGACATCCAGTTGAACAGTGAAGAGGAGCAGCTTGGGGGGACCGGTAATAGGAGAACACATACACGAGCAAGGAAAAAATATTTCACCCTATTGCTTACCCTCTAAATCAGTGTTTCTCAATCTGGGTTCTTCCGGAGGTCACTAGGGGGTCACAGGTCGGTTGAGGTGATACCAATGGTTTTTTCTCTATCTGTAAGGGTGACATTCTTCAAAATGGTCAGCAATGTATGAGTAATTCTTTCTTCTGACCTCCACACTAATATACCGTGAGCTGAACATTATTTCAAGGATTCCCCTTGTTAAAAAGGTCAGGAAACACTGCTCTAAACTGTAAGCCGTGTGGCATCAGCAACTCAAAAAAAAGATTAAAGCCAAATATCTTCAAATGACAGCCAGGGAACTAGAACTTGCAGAATGAGAAGTGAAAGAGAAGAAAGTCAGCATTGATATCCCCAATCAAATAAGGTGTCCTTCAGTCACAAAGAAGATTTAAAAGAAGTTGTTGCTAAATATATTGTCTTAATTAAGGAACTCTGTAGGTATACAAATTATTAAACTGTTTTGTGTGAAAGAGAATGCTTTAAAGTTACCTTATCCTAAAGAAGCTAAATCCTAATTATCCAGCTCTGGCCTGTATATTAGATCCTTGTGTACCCCTCTTCTATCGGCGGCTTAATCCATCAACCCAACTACATCACCACTGCTTTCTATAGTAAGTAATACATGGGTAGCACATCCGACATAAGGACGACTCCTAGATACGAACGGGGCTTCCCTGCTCGCTGTGTGCAGGATGGAGGCTTGTAGGGGGGAGGGGCAGTTTGCATGACTTGCAGAAGAAACCTTTTGCTAAACACAGCTGAGGCTGATCTGTAGCATCTTGTAACTCTTCTTTAATGAATAAGACAAACTCTGCAGTTGTTTCTTTTTGCATATCAAATCACAGCCTGCTCTAGAAGGTAATGAATGTCTAGGCTCCATACAGTATTTTTTTTTTACTTTGTTTGTCATTAACTCACAGTGAAGATTTTATACAGTAACTGACGCCTCACCTCCTAATATTATGTTGAGACAAACATCTGTCCTAATTGCATTTATTACAATAATGTACCTGTTCTGACTTACATACAAATTCAACTTAAGAACAAACCTACAATCCTTATGTTGTATGTAACCCGGGGACTACCTGTATTAAACAGTTTTCTGTGAAAGAGAATGCTTACCCTATCTTAAAGAAGCTAAATCTTAATTATCCAGCTTTTCCCTGTATATTATATACTTGTGTACCCCTTCTTCTACCCTACTTCTCTCTGTGGTTTGATCCATCAACTCAACTACATCACCACTGCCTCCTATAGTAAGGTATACATGGGTAGATAGAACTACAGAGGACACAGGGATCACCAACTCCTGGCAGTGCAGGGTGCAGAAGAATTTTTTTATCATTTTCTGTACAGCAGAAGGTTTTTTTTAAATAGTTTATATTCATACATATATTATAGAAATGTTTATTGTGGATTTACATACTTTTGTATGCATGATTTACCAATTTTTTAGATGTTTATTAATGTACAGTATTATATACAATAATATTGCTATTACAAACACATGGACACCAGAGAATGCTTAGTGAATGTCAGATTCACTGATTTACAAATACAAATCTTCAAGATATTTACCCTATATACTCCCTCTCCATTAGCTTTCTCAGTTTCACTGTAGTTGGCCCGTTTCCTTTAAAACTGCTGCTAAGTTAAAATATCAGATACACAGAAGGTTTGCTGTTTACTTTTCATTTGGTGTTAAAATAAAATGTTAGAGATGAGTGTGCCAGCTAATCCCACTTGGGATATTGCTGATGACGCATAGACCGCACCATCCAACATTTGTATACTTACATTACCTTGAATGTGAGTGCTTTACTATATGCTAGTGACACAAATACTGAAGTTGCAAGGTTTTTGAGCTTCATGTGAAGGTTTTGGAAAACTAAAAATGATCAGGATCACGCAACCAAGGTAGCCCTTAATATCTAACCATGGAAGGCAGGACTGGGGTGTGCAACCCATTGGCCACATCTATTATGAATTACAAAAATCAGCATGAACCAATACAGTAAATAAAAATAAAATGGGAAAAATACTAATCTTATCTTTTACTGGGGCTGAGGAAAAAGGATTGTTCACTGCAAGGCTGTATATGATATTGCAGCCTCTAATAACTGCCCCCACACCACCATATGTGTTACCACTCAGATCATCTACTTGGCATCCTGCAACATCAGCTGCCTCCCTTTAGTTGTGAAGTTTCCACCTTTTTAGGCATCCCCTGCACAAACATTGAGGGTGTGCACAGCTGGGATTTTGGAGCATGTGTTGCAGCCAATGAGCAGATTGTTTCCTCATTTCAATCCTGTTCTGCTATGGGTTGCTGGCCCTATTTAAACCTGCTTTGTTTCAGGCTCAGATTGCTGGATCCTCGGTGTGTTTACTGCTATTCTGCCAGTGTGTTCTTAGGTCAGCTTTTCTGCATTTTGACCTCGGTTTGATCTTGACTTTGCCTGTGATTGCCACCTGCCCTGACGTCAGCCTATTTAATTAGGTCACTGTGTTCTTGCCTGATAGTCTTTCCTACTAAAGCCATCTCATCCCAGAGCCTGGGGCCACGACCTGGTAGCGTCCTTGCAGCGTAGTCTGGTAGCCGCTAGGATAATGGCCCACCACTTCCTGCGGGGTGTTCTTGTGTCACCTGCCAGGGGTAAAGGGGCAAACCATAACAACATGAAAGAGGTTAGCAAAGCAAACAAACAGACATTGAATGGGATCCAGTTGTTCGATGGGGCTTGTGTTTGGGAGCTTTAAAATCTATGGCATATTGTACTTTAGTTATCCTATTCTTATATTATAATGATAGCAGAGCAGTAGCAATGTAAGAGATTCTCCAAGAAAGAATACAACTTGCCCAACTTACCCACATGGGGTGGCTATTTTACTACCTTCTAGTTCTATGTTTAAAATTATATTCTGTGCAACCAGTCCTGTGATCCATTCTTTCTTGTTAGACAGTAAAGCCAGATTATTGACCTTCTTCACAGGAACCTCACCTAGTTAAGAAATTAGTAAAGAGCACACCCCAGCCTGGTAATTGGACAAAGAAGAAGCAGAATGAGTCATTACTCTGCCCTGTATAATCAAGCTATTATAAACTAAAAACCATACCCACACCATACTATAATAGGCATTTTCTTTGATAATTTGATAATGTATACATATTTCTTTCATTCAGAGTTTGGCAGCAGGGGGCCCTCTACCAATCATATGGTCTTGTATGGCATGGAGATGGCATGGCTGTGAAGACTTATCCTGAACTGGCCTAAGAAACAGGGATAATGTGCAGCACCATGTGGCATCTACAAATACTTGGTTTTAAATCAATCTTCATGCCTATCATGTACTATTGACTATGTAGGGTCACCGAAGTCCTGACATTTTACAATTCAATAAGGGCTGGGCATAGAGACAGAAGAGGCTTGGGTCTCAACTTGTTAAGTAGATAATGCCAAATGGATAGTTTATTAGACTCAAGATACAGCTCCAACGGGACATAGAAAAAAAGTAGAAAGACTATATGAGTTGTGCCAGTGCTTCAGCAGAGTTGGAGTAGGGTAATTTACACTTGGAAAGGACTAAAACATTTAGCCAAATAAACTGTACAACTCTAGACATAAGTAGGGCAACCGTTTGTGGGTTCTCACTTCGGGATCCCATCCTTAGGAATGTTAGGTGATGGTTTGGTAGGGGGTGACCAACTGAGGGTCCACCCCCACCATACTCACTGATGTTATGGTAGGGGTAGGGGGTGACCCACAGATATATATACATATATATATACAGTGTTGGAGCTGTGGGAATACCATCTGGCCAGGACAACCTGTATCTACAAGAATCTCTTTTCTGACCTAAATAATAGGCAATTAGGAATAGCAGGGTACGGGCACTCTAGCAACTAGCCACTATGATTGCCCCCTATTTATTAGGAAGTTGTAGCCTTATAGTTACTGTACTAGTATCAACAATGTCAGCAAGTCACAGGTGGCTCTTCTACTTGCCACCCATGCTAAGAGGTCATGGTCATGTCAGATGTGTGCAGCAATGGAGCTCCAGCACGATTCAGGACTATTCCAGCACTATTCAGCCACAAAGACCACACCTAACCCTAACAGCCCCTTCCTAACCATCACCTGAAAGATAGCCCAAAAAACCATTACCCTTTTGGAGATCCCACACCTAAGACGACTCTCTCATATACCACCAAAGCCAACAATAGATGCTCTTTAAGGATTCCAACCTCCTGCCATCTCCTAACAGGGCAAGTGTGAGAAAAGGTAGCTCCTTCTCTTCTTGATAATACTCCCCAAGTCCTTCCTACCCTCCTTTATCCCTTACCCCTCCACCCCCTTTTTAAACTTTTAACCTGACTGTATTCCTTTACCCCTTGATTTCCCTTACATCTAACTCCCTTTCCCCTGGTCATGTTTGGCCCTCAACTCACCTCCTTGCTCCCACTGCTCTAAGTTGTTCTTTTATTTTATTTCACCTACATTTTTAGTATTACATTAAAAATCATTATATTCATGGGTAATCCCACCCCCCCACTATAGAACCTGCACAGCATAGGTAGAAGCTGTAGAGGGTTATATGAAGGCCTGTGTAACATTGGTTACAGCCAGCACAATGGAAGTCCAACAATTCCTAAGTAGACCCTGCACCATGGGCCAGGTGTAAGCCCTTGTAACTCCATTGCCCCCCTTTTAGTTATAGTCACACCCTTGGCTACTGTTGGATTAAATAAAGAAAGTCATGTAGTGAACACAGATCATACTTTGTAATCAGGTTTTTAAAATACCTTTGATGAACTTAACACGTTCCTAAGTGTTTACATAATCATCTTTACTACACTGTGACAGTAAGTGATTAATAATGGCCAAATATTCATTCTTCACATACTGCTGTGACATCTTCTGGATATTTTCAGTATTACAACAGAACATTGAAGAACATGTCATGGACTTTTATTATGAGGCCGCACAATGTGATATTATGTCAAATATACAGCAACCCAAAATAGTAATCATAAAATTGATGGTGGTTTATGATGGGTTGGTTTGAGGTATGGCCTTTGCACAGGGTTCCTTATCCAAATAAATCCATCTAATAATAGGCTTATGGAATGGTTTCTGTAAAAAACATTATTACATACTCAAATTGTAAAGAACAAGCTGAACTTGTGTCTTTTTCAGCCTAGGTAATTATGGTAATATGTAACTATAGTCATCACTGCTCTGTAATGTATGCACAGGGTGTTATCAAATCACCATGAGTGTGGATGGCAGACATTGGAATGTGCTAAAGCAAAAGTTTGTTTCTACCGGTACTGAAAGAATATCAGACTTTCAAAAATGATAATGGATGTATGGTATGTCACCATTTTCATGGTGAGTGCAATCAAAGATTTCTTTAGTTGCACTTACCAGCCATGGTTGTGAGTCAATTTTGGTGCTTGTCCAGTCCCCCTCAATTAAAATTGATATATAAACCTCTTTGTGCTTTGCAGGTCAGTTTGAGTGACACCAATGATCTTTTTGGGTATCTCTAAGGGTGGTTTGCTTCTCAATGGCCAGCAATCTAAGAGACATTCTTCCCCTTGTCCACCATACTATTATACTGTGAACTGTGGATATAGTAATTATAGGAGGGGTTCCCTGAAGACCTGAATGTTATTTTGTTAAAAGGTCAAAAAATTCTTGCATAGAGACATGTCTTCTCCCTGTTGGCAAATACATTACCATAGCATTTGCTGGCTAATATTCAACACTAATATTCAAGATTTTTTAGTCTTATTCGTTGGCCAGTCCAACCAAATATGGGACATCGCGCCTATGGCTTGACAACATCTCCAACAATATTTTTATACATATTAGTTTTCTGAGATTCTCTGCACAACCAGCCTTAGACTGGAAAAATGAAAGAGGTTGTGCAGGAATTATGTTATGTCATCCCATTGCGGACAATCAAGATGGCCAAAAATCGCAACTAGGATGGGAAGAAGGAAAAAGATGGTGGCTCCCTGAGACAGTACATGGGCAGGTAAGTATACCAGGGTTTAGTTCTGATTTAAAAGAAATGTCTTCAATCTTCCTTCGTTGTCCATATTGAAGACCAATGATTGTTAAAATACAGTGGGGAAAAGTAAGCTCGTAGGGTCTGAATCACAAGGCATTTTTTGGCATGACAAACCCCTCACCATTATCCCTACCCCAATGCAATGCAACAGTTTAATGCTCATTTTCTTCTAGGGTACCATTAAAAAACTCCTCTGTTACAGTAAATTTGACATATGCCTGTAGTTCTCAAGTAAAGACAGGCTTTCTATGGCTTGGTGAACTCATTGATGTCTTGGAAAGTGAGGTTCTCCAGTTATAAAGTGGGACTGAATCAGAAAATTGCACTGAAGAGGCTTTACTGGCTTATAAATGTGAAAAATGGAATCTTGTTGTGCCCAATATTTGTTAGGACTTTTACTTTAAGTACACGTTCCCTTTAATCTAGTAATCCTTGTTGTTTGTCACATGCCGGTCTTCACACAATGTTTTACTATATCGTGTAATCTTGTGCTATTTTGAGCTCTGCCATTGGCATGTAAATCACAGCAAGACTCACATAACCTAGTATAATCATGGCAGTGACATATGCCGGAGCGAGTCCCCAGCACACAGCCATGTGTCACCAGCAGGGATGGCACTAGTGAGGCTCACTGAGATCACTGTCTGAGGGTGGAGGTGTGAGTGGGCACGGTGGCACATTGCTCAAATCATAGGAGTGAATCAGGTTGGGTTATATTTAACATCTTACACTGCTGAGCCTGTTCATTTTGGCTTGTGGTAGGGAAGTGCCTATGACATCAGCCAGTTTACTGTTGTAAAATTAAATATGTGGATTTTTCATCCCTAGAGCGTTGCTAGCCAGGCAAAATATCAGACTCGTTCAGGGACACAACAGAGATTGCAAAAATTATTCAAATGGATCATTTTATTTTGAATAAAACAAGGAAAGATTAGGACCGCTGGGTCAGGGTTGCGTTGGGGGATCGAGAGAAAAGTGTTTCCAGGTATCATTGCAAAGAATGATCGCTTTGGTCAATGACATAAATTAGATTTTTGTGTGCTAATACCAACATGCAGAAGGGAGAGGTTTAGGAAGAGGCCTGCAAGTGGCAAACATCTCCAGGTATTGGGTTATTATGACAATGGATTGCCATGGACAATGTAGAAGCCACTGGATTTATTTTGGTGGACGTAAATAAACTTTATTTTAAAGTCAGTAAGTATGTGATATTTTTATTCTAATAATGAACATTTTATGATGTGCCAGTATATGAATTTTTTCTGTTAACTGTTGATAATTTTGCTAATACAGTAGACTCTCGACTATTCCGCCTTATGTGGCGGCAGGGTAGGCCAAATAACTAAAAAGCCGGATAGTCCAGAGTTCCATTACTAAAGTACAATACTCACCTCCACACACGGGCAGTTTTCCTCTCTCGGCACCCGCGGACATCTGCTCACAGTTCCAGAGAGCAGGCAGCAGGGATGTCTCAACGTGCAGCATGCAGGAGCACCGCAGCAGACGTCCGACGGCCCCGCCCTGGCATTTTAGAATGAAGATTTTTTTTTTTTACCGGACTCCGTACTAGGCTACATAGTACGGAGGCCGGGTAGTCGCGAGTCGGATCGGCAAGATCCTACCGTATACTACTAAGTATTGAGTTTTATCTGGGATATGCTGGTTTGTAGTATGTTTATTTCCCTAGTGGTTTAACTTTGTGTTTTCTTTCAACTTAACTATGTCTACTAATTACCCTGGGAGGGAGTGGATACAAACCACATATCCTTCTAGAGCAGCGGTCCCCAACCACCGGGCCGCGGCCCACTACCAGTCCGCGGCGGTGTTTTCAGTGGGCCGCGAGTACATGATCCATTATTAAAAACGAAGCGGCACCCAACCACCATCCGCGGACCGGAAGTGGTCCGCAGCGGTGTTTGTATGAGATGCCGGTAAATGTACACAGTAGTCTGTGTACAAGCAATGCGAGCACATGACATGCAGCTCGATTGGCTGTCAGATGTCATGATGTCATGTGATCGCTTTGAAGCAGCAGAGGTGCACAGAGAGAAAAGAGAAGACGCCAGAGTATGTCTTCTCTTTTCTCTCTGCGCCCCCCCCCCCCCGGTCCTCAGAGAAATTTCCTTCCGTGAAACCGGTCCCTGGGGCCAAAAAGGTTGGGGACCGCTGTTCTAGAGGACTGGATGTGGGAAAGAGTGCCTTTCCCTCAATAATTGGGGGCCCAATGTTGAAGGAAGGCATGTTTAGTATGGTAAAGAAAGGAGCATGACAGGGTGTCCCATAGCTTGGCTGGGAAGGTCTTGGATGAAGTGCTTTGTCTGGTAAGATCTCAGGAAAACTGTGTGTTATTTGGCTACTTAGTTGGCTTTTAGGAAAAGATGGTTTCAAGGGTCCTGAAGCCGCCAAGAAAGAGTTGGGAGGGTTCCTTGGCCACCCCTTCCATGTCCGGGTCTTATCCCTTACTTAGAGGGCACAGGTGCTCCAATTAGAGTTTCAGCAGTAGGGTTCTTGGAGCTCAATTGTTTCCCAATACTGGAAGGGAAGCTATCAGCTTTTGCTACCTTTGTGTCTTATTGTATCAAATTGTATTTGAACTGCTGCAAGCCTGTTGTTATGAGCAATCTTGCACAGCAAGCTCCCAGGGGTTACAAGTATTTGCTGCCCACCCTATTTAGACAAACAGGGTATATGTCTGGATAGTGATCTGGATAAAATTTATAGAGGAAGATAGAGTCTGAAATTTATTAGAAAAAAACAGTACAGGTCAATTTTTTACTACAAGAAATCCACTAAATCCTCTGCCCAACGTATTCTTTTTTTATTCTTTTACTTGTTTTTTTTTTTTTAGTGATGAAAGCTATTTTAAAAATATCCTTTGCAGTGCTAGGTTACCCAATGGAAAATATTTATATGATACAACATTTGTTCCACAGAGGTCCATATATAACCAGTCCTGCACATCGTGTTCCTAAACCCAATTACATCTTATGTTCTTGGACAAAGAGCTCAGTACAGCTGAAAATGCACCCTAATTGTATGCCCTGTCTTATTTTGGATGAAAGAATCAATATTCCTGGGATGGTTTATAACAGCAGCGTTGAGCTGCTTTGGGCAGGGTTACCCAATGATCTCATTCACAAATCATCTCCAAACTGTCTCCTTCCATCCTCCCCTGGTCTTTTAATGTCCTCATCGTCATAGCCTCATCCTGTCTCCAGATATCATAGTTGTCATTCTCTGACAATGCACACTCATTTTTAATTGGTTTAACCTATTGATTGGGAACTGAAAATAGATGGAGTCAAAATTTAATCCACACATCATGGCCTCAATGAAGCCACATCATCATATATCAGTGAATATATCTCTACTTGTAGTCGCACTGATGGTCCACCACCTCCTGTAGTCCTCTGTTTTTACCTGTGCTATTCAAGACTACTCGTTTTAAAGGCCCTGATTTATGAAAGCCCTCCAAGGCTGGAGAGAATACACTTTCATCAGTGAAGCTGGGTGATCCAGCAAACCTGCAATGGATCTGGTCCAGGATTCAAAAGGTTTGCTAGTGAAAAGAAAATGATTTTTAAAAATCTATTCCATGTTTTTGTGATCACCCAGCTTTACTTCTGCAAGTGTATTCTCTCCAGCCTTGGAGAGCTTTCATAAATCAGACTCACTGTCTCAAAGCAAGAACAGGTCAATTTGCCTTATGACCTATGGCTTTAGTTCACACTATAGTGCGGTGTTGGTGTGCACTGAAAAAAAATAATACATGGTATATTTTTGTGCAGCACATTTCATGACACCACAGTGTAGAGAAAAGTGTAAAGAAAAAAAGATATTTTATACAAATAGAGAGAAAAACTACTCACTTTGCTCCCAGCTTTCGGGAGTTGCTCGTGACACCACTTGGGCATTGCCGGCATTCAAAATAATTTATAATAAATGTCTGATTGAAAACATGATTAAGAAACAAGCATTACAATGTGTTTTAAGGAATCCGGTGAATTAGATGATATACAGATGAACTGACAATGTTTAAAGCTGAGATTTGGTAAAATGACATCACCTCACCACTATACCTACCTTCCACTGTCTTGACCTGACCACTATATCTTCTGTCTTGTGCTGACGAATGTTACCAGCACTGGGCCCCTGTGCAGAACTTGACTGTGATAGAGTTCCCGCATGCCGTGACTCACCCCTCCTCCACCCCACCCTATTTTCCCCAAACACACACTGACACATCAACTTGATTAAATGGCCCCTTGGGCCGTTTATTAACATATAACTTAATTAAATATTAACTCTTTAATAAATAACTATAGAATTAACCATAAAGAACAATATAAACAAGTAATCAACAAATAATACCAACCTACAAATAATCATAAATAACTGTAACAAATTAATTAAACATCCTTTCCTAAAAAACACATCCCCTGGTTACTGGTCCTCAAAGGCCCCACTATTGTAACCCCTTGCACCTAATGGGTCTGCACCGCCATGATATGTAATGCTCCCAGCCGCACCTCAAGCTCGGGAACGATATCAGCAGCACTCGCAGCCCTACAACCAAACTATTTAAACACTCCCAACATCAACCTTACCGAGGGTCCCATACCATAGATGAGACCCTCACCCCCACTGAAACAGTCCAATACAACACCTTCCCTCGAGGACCTCACCGACACACCTCAACAGGGCGGGTGGGTTGGAAAAACTTATTTCCTTCTTTCCGTGGACACTTTCTATTTGCTATCCTGCTACTCGCAGCCTTTCAGCATTTAGAAACCAAGAGAGGTCTGTTGGAGAATGGTTGATGCAAGCACATGCATACTGTTAAATCAATGGCCCCCCATACCCAGAAACAGAGCTAGCAAAGGATCAGGACTGGGGAATTATAGTGAGTATATTTTATTTCAGAAGGTGAGAAATACAAATCCCTGTGGGATGGATTAGATCAGTGTTTTGGTTGTGGGGAGCCCTAGGGTTCCTCAACAAGTAATTTGTGCCTCTTAGGTCACATTCTTCCCAATGACCACCCAGCTAAAGTACCATGAACCGAGCATATAATAAATATTAGCAGCCATTCCCTGAAGCCTAAAAGTTATTTCAAGGTGTCCCTGTATTATCAAAGTTTGCTTCTTAAAGCCTGATGAATGGTGGTCCAATGGCCTGTAGGAAAACAACTGAAAAACAGCAGAAGAGGTAGAGCAAGCACAGATCCAAAGAATGGACAAGGAAGCCAAAGCAGGTAGATCCTTGCATTGCATGTCATCAGGTACAGCTTCCTTTCCAGCTGGGAGAACAAAGAAAAGTAGTGCCCTTATTAAATCTCACTACAAAATCTGGGGAGACTAGCAGTCAGAGGTAGGAGTGTCTTAAATGATCTCACATTGCAAATATATAGCAATGAATCCCTATGTAATGGAGATAAACATAAGTAGTGTGCATGACAACCATGGCTGTCTACATAGATACAATTGTGGAGTATACAGTATGTGGCCACTCAAGCTTAAAAAAACTAGAAAATACAATCTTCCCTATTGCATACATTAGGTAATTCTAGGGCTATGTAGATAATGGATTTCAAATGCAGTCAATTCAAGGTGTGTTTTCTAGAGAATTATTGAGAAATAGATCACACTCCTATAGGGAATGTTTCCAACTTTAGAAATGGTTCTAGCAATTATTAAAGATGATTAAATTGCTAATTTCTTTAAATAGCAAATGATGACCAGGAAATTTCTAATGTTTATTGAATTCCTGGGTGGAATTTCTTCCCCTCCCATTTGCATTGCAGCCCAAAGTTTGGTCACACCCCTGACTCCCTTTTTAAACTTCTTGACACTAAATAAAGCAGCAGATGATTATGTGAAAATGTTTGATCTTTTTTTCTGCCAATGTTTCCAAAGGAGCTGAGCCACCTAAAAACAGAAGCAGGATGTTGTGATCCAAGACCAAAGAAAAGATAAAATATTCACGGAATTTATGTTTCAGTTGTCTTTTGTCAGCTGCAAACTCAAAAAGAAAAGGCTTGGGGCCGATAGCAAACCTATATATTGTGTTTTAAAGAACAACTCTAAAGTTTCGTACACAAGTTAGATAATAGTTGCTGGAGACAAATGGTTGTGGTTGAAATCTGATATGTGTACAGCTCATTGGTAGAGGTAGCCAACAGTTGGCCCCTGTGAAGAACTTACTTGGGGCACCTGTGTGGGGCCACTGTTGGCTGAGAAGGGTCCAGGGTTCTTGTCCAGTGGCACACTTTGCACTTTATTATGTCTGCCACTAGTACAGCCGTTCCCTGATCATTCATCATTCTGAATGAATTTCTGATTGTAAAGCACAGCAGGGTGCAGCTCTGCTGTAGAAATAGCTAAAGTAATATCAGCTACTGGTCCTCAACCTGTGGATCCTAGTAGAGATTTTTTTAGACTTGTATAGACCATATTATAGACCTGTGGGCAATAGATATAACAAAACAGAATTACCTACTGACCCATACCCAGGGATCCCAGATATGACTATACAAAAAGTAGTATTTTAGTACCTGCTGGTGGTCCATAAGCTGCAGGCACCAGGTTTTAGCTCTGCAGTAGGAATTGCTACAGTAGTATTAGCCACTGGTCTTCAGCCTATGGGTTCCAGTATAGACTATTTTAGACTTGCTACTGACCCATAACCTGCAGAAATTAAACTTTAACTTTGCAGTAGGAATAGCTTAGGTAGTATCTGCAACCAGTGCCCTGTGGGTCCCAAAATAAACCTTTATAGACCTGCATAGACCCCAGTATTTACATAGTTACATAGGAAGTCAGGTTGAAAAAAGACATAAACCCATAAAGTTCAACCACTAGGTGAATAAACAAATCCCAGATATAAAACCCTATGCACATAGTTGGTCCAGAGGAAGGCAAAAAAACCCCTGGTACAATTTGCTTCAACAGGGGGAACAAATCCTTCCTGATTCCATGAGGCAGTCTCTGTTATCTTTACGTTAAAGCCTTAATACTAAGTTATATTTCATGCTTCTAGAAATCATCCAGCTTTTTTATACACACCTATACATGTATGGTTACCAATTGCTTTTGATAAGACAATCAAACACCTGAAAGTGTCCCCATAACTCATGCACCTAATATAAAGAATTATATCTTAAGATTGTAGGTTGTAGTCCAGCTCCAGCCAATGTTTCTTGTTAGTTCCATTCCATTCTTAACTAGCCCCATTCACCCTCTTCTCATAAATTAATGAATATTACCAGACTTCAGATCAGCCATTACCCCGATTTCAGGTTCACTTTCCTAAGCTTGCTTTAATGGTTTCTGCACCCAGTGGGTTGCAGTACAGTACAGACATCCCATGCCATCTGTTAGCTTTATTGAGCTGACCGTAGATAAACCTACAGACAGAATCACTGGGGGTATGAGTTGGATTCCCAGTGGCTAAGGACTTGGCTTCAGCAAAGACTGGGGCCCTGCAGAGAGCTGCTTAGGACGGAGCCCTGCTGATGCTGATCATAGGACTGTCATACATAAGGGGGAGCCCTCCTCCACTCTGCATAGAAAAGAACAGTTCTATGTGTACAGTGCCCGTTCATTCATTTTTCACAATACCTAAATAAAATTTCCAGAGACAATCATTTGACGTCAATAAGATGCCTATATGAGGCTTAAAGATCAGTGAAATTTGCCAATAAATGGTTAATGCACTTTTGGGCAATTTAACAAATGTGTCAAGTTTAACATTTCTGCATAATCTACATTTTAGATTAAATATTAAAAAAAATATCAAAAAGCCAACTAACTCCTTAATTTTTATGCCACGATAAAACGTGACAGTGTACACAAGCAATTTTTCCCATTGTTGCGTAAAAAATTGCCTCATATTATTTTTGTCAACCAAGTGAAACCACATCAATTAGGTCCCATTATTCACAATAATTTTTTTATAATGTAAAATGTGAATTCACATCATTTATACACAGTTATACACAGGCATTTTGCCCATTGCTACATAAATATGTGCCTGTTTTCTCAGTTACACATGGGCAATTTTTCAATTCGCTACATAAAAAATTGCCTGTTTTCACATATTATGACTGTTAACCAAGTGAATATACAGTAATTAGCTACCCTTATACAGAGACGTTTTTCCCACTGTTATGGAAAAATGTGTCTGTTTTCCTATATTATGACTCACAATGGGCACACTTAGCACTTAGCTAAGTGAATTGTTACATTGCAAGGGATATTTCACTTCCCCTAGTAATTGAGATGAAACTCTGCTGATTTCAAGCATCAAATCATGTGCATTCAAAGACCCTGTTTTTTTTATTTTTTCTTGTATGTGATTGTTTTTTGCAGAGAATTTTAACACATTCTCAAAGCTAAGTCAAATATACCTTTTCTAGTTGATAATTCACCAAGCTGAGTAAACCTTTATTCCTTTAGTAAGTCAACCCCATTGTGTTTAATAGAGATGTATGGGACACTGCATGTAATAAAAAAGCATGAAAAACTTCATACCTCCTCCTGTGTTACTGTCTGTATCTGTCTGTCATTTGCAACCCCTAATAAATGTACAGCGCTGCGTAATATGTTGGCGCTATATTAATCCAGTGTTGCTTGGTGATGGGCTTTAAATACGTTAGCTGCTTCAGATAATTATATTTTGAGAATTTTAATATTTCTCAGCTCACTTTTTTCCACAGATTATTTTTTTTGTTTCTAGGATTAGACATGTTGATGAGTAATTTTGCTGACTTCAATACCTTCTGATTGGTTGGCTTCACCTGCTGTGGTTTCAAACTCCTATTAATTGCCCATTGTTTCACCTGTGTTTATATTGTATTCTGTATTTAGATTGCAGGATAACAACATCTTCCTGTATGGAGTTTGGCACCTGAAAGGTTCCTGTTAGTAAATCGTATGAATGTGGCTGGGCTCCGGAAACTGATTTTACTTACTAATTTTGCACCCATGGAGGCAGTTCACAGTCTTGTATGTTTAGTGGGTGTAGAAGTCTCGGCCCAGGCTTGTTATTGCAGATTCTCTCTCCCGTAATGAGTCACTTCATAGAAAACTCTAACCACATGGTGGATGCTGCAGAGAACAGCTGAAAGGGAAGACTGTTACATTATTATGGCCAATCCGAATTTCAGAATTGTAGGCAGATATAGGGTGCAAATAACAGGTGGGCACCAGGAACTATTCTTTCCTGAAGGTGTGGATAGGAAAAGTCCGAGAACAGCAACGGGACAGTATTTCAATGTGTACTGTCACATTTATGACTGAAGTGTGTCTTCCAACTGTGCCTTATATGAAATGACTGTCCCTCTTCATACCTCCAAACTGCCCCTGATTTGGGGGGACTGTCCCTCTTCATACCTCCAAAATGCCCCTGACTTGGAGGAATTGCCCCTCTTCATATCTCCAAATTGCCCCTGATTAGGAGGGACTGCCCCTTTTGATACTTCCAAACTGTCCCTGGTTTGGAGGAATTATCCCTCTTCATATCTCCAAACTGCCCTGGATTTGGAGGGACTGTCCCTTTTCATTTCTCCTAACTGCCCCTCATTTGATTGGACTGCCCATCTTTATGTTTCCCAACTGTCCCTTTTTTTTAGAAACAGTCCATCTTCATACATCCAAACTGTCCTTCATTTTGAGGAATCATCCCTCTTCATACCTCCCAACTGATCCTGATTTGGAGGAACTGCCCCTTTTCATATCTCCAAACTGCCCCTAATTTGGGGGGACTGTCCCTCTTCATACCTCCAAAATGCCCCTGACTTGGAGGAATTGCCCCTCTTCATATCTCCAAATTGCCCCTGATTAGGTGGGACTGCCCCTTTTCATACTTCCAAACTGTCCCTGGTTTGGAGGAATTGTCCCTCTTCATATCTCCAAACTGCCCCGGATTTGGAAGAATTGTCCCTCTTCATACTTCCAAAATGCCCCTGATTTGGAGGAATGGTCCTTCTTCATATCTCCAAACTGCCCTGGATTTGGAGGGACTGTCCCTTTTCATTTCTCCTAACTGCCCCCCATTTGAATGGACTGCCCATCTTTATGTTTCCCAACTGTCCCTTTTTTGTAGAAACAGTCCATCTTCATACCTCCCAACTGCTCCTGATTTGGAGGATCTGTTCCTCTTCGAAATCCTCAACTGCATTTACAATTCAGGGCTACTGATGCTGCATTGCACATGGTAAAGTCAGAGTACCTGGGACTGATGGAGCAGCAAGGAAAAGCAGCTTCAGGGGAACAATCAAGCACCTCGAAACCTTTGTGATTGAGAAATAAGTATAATAATAGTAAGCATTACTGCTTTTTATTGTTCACCTTAAACAAAAATGGACATTTACTCCTTACAGCGTCGAAGGAACCCCATTGCAAGGGTCAGTTATTATTTTTCTGTGTTTCAGTTGTAAGAGGAGGTTTGTTGCTTAATTCTAGTGTTTTTTTGTGTTTTTATCTAAAGTGTGTTGATGGCTCTCAATGGCCCAGCTGGATTTTTATTATAGAGAAGTCTTTTCCAACCCTATGGTTGCTCCAGGGGTTGCTAGGGGTTCCAATTGGGTGACTCCAATTATCTTTTTGACTATAGGTAGTGTCCTTTGTTTATTTGCTTAGTTTGTGATTAGCTCACAGTGAGGATTTTTTACAGTAACTGACACCTCACTGCCTAATATGTTGAGACAAACATCTGTCCTAATTGAATTTACTAAAATAATGTACCTGTTCCAACTTACATACAAATTCAACTTAAGAACAAACCTTTCTAGTATGTAACCCGGGGACTACATGTATAGGTAAGGGTGGCATTCTTCCCATTTACCAGCAATGTAAGAGGCATTTTCTCCACTGACTATCACACTAATATACTGTGAATGCTGTGAGCTATTGCAAGGGTTCTTTAAGACCTGAAAATTATTTCAAGGGTTCTCCCACATTAAAAAGGTAAAGAAACACTTATACAGTGCTTCTTCAGACATTCCCAAATGGACAGGTAAAAGGCACCTTTCCCATTTTTTTTTGAGGTTTGGAAAGAACAAGGTTCCTAAATCTATGTGTTATATAATGCCAATTGTAAGCTTATCTCTTGTGCTTCTATGTGGATCTGCAGCCTCTTGTTCGAAAAACGTAAACAGTGCTGAAGCTATTAAACACAATAGCCACCTTTCTATTGTTCTGTTTTAGGACCATTTAGAAAATAAAGATATTAGCAGCTGCAAACCTTTAAGAAGTGGATATGCCAGGGGTAAAAGATGAATAAAAGTCAGAGCCATTCATCAAGTTCTTTCTCAAGCTTAGATAAGAAAAAGTTTCACGTTTGACCGTTGTGCACCCTTAACTGAAATATTGCATGCAAATCTCAGGAGGGCCTATGCTGGGGATAAAGTATTCTGCTTTGAGAATAAAAGGATCATGAGACAGGAGAACAGAAGGGTGAGTCATCTCACATTTTTATCGTGATGCCAAAGGCGCAAACAGTTAGTCACAGGCATTAATATCTGAAATAACATAATGGAAGGCTTAATGCTTCCATGTCCTGTCATAGTACAGTACATTTCTGACTGTTTATGTACACAGTGCCAGAAGACAAATGTACTCAATGTTCTATTACTGACAAGCAGAATAACAGTAGAGTTCATGAATACATGCCTGGAAAATGAGTGCATCTCTTTCCTTTTAAGTCATTATTTCATGCATGCCATGCTTGTAAATGATTATGTATTTTAAAGAAAAAGTTAAGTGAAATTGCAATGAATATAATGAGTTTGTATTGCAGCATTTAAAGCCAAACTCATTGCAAACATCTACAAAAAAAAATTAAACAACCAGAGTAATGTGACAAAGAGTTTGTGCAGTTTGGTCCATAAATATCTGGTTCTGTACATTACCACAAATAATTTTAAATGAAAACTCAGATTCAGTTGAACTGCAGACTTTTAGCTTTATTTCAGTGGGTTGAACAAAAAGATTCCATAAAATGTGAGGAACTAAAGCCTTTTTTACACAATCTCTTCATTTCAGGGGCTCAGAAGTAATTGGATAAATGAAAAAGCTGAAAATAAAATGTTCATTTCTAATACTTGGTTGAAAACCCTTTGCTGGCAATGACAGCCTGTAGTCTTAAACTCATGGACATCACCAGATGCTGGGTTTCCTCCTTTTTAATGCTCTGCCAGGCCTTTACTGCAGCGGCTTTCAGTTGCTGTTTGCTTGTGGGCCTTTCTGTCCGAAGTTTAGTCTTCAACAAGTGAAAAGCATGTTCAATTGGGTTCAGATCAGGTGACTGACTTGGCCATTCAAGAATATTCCACTTCTTTGCTTTAACAAACTCCTGGGTTGCTTTGGCTGTATGCTTTGTCTCATTGTCCATCTGTATTATGAAACGTCTCCCAATCAATGTGACTGCATTTAGCTGGCTTTGAGCAGACAGTATGTCTCTGAACACCTCAGAATTCATTCAGCTGCTTCTGTCCTGTGTCACATCATGGATAAACACTAGTGTCCCAGTGCCATGGCAGCCATGCACGCCCAAGCCATCACACTGCCTCTGCCATGTTTTACAGATGATGTGGTATGCTTTGGATCATGAGCTGTTCCATACAAGGCTCAGGATGCTGAGCCTTCTGCATACTTTATTCTTGCCATCATTCTGGTAAAGGTTGATCTTGGTTTCATCTGTCCAAGGAATGTTTTTCCTGGACTGTGCTGGCTTTTTTAGATGTTTTTGAGCAAAGTCCAATCTAGGCTTTCTCTTCTTGAGGCTTATGAGTGGCTTGCACCTTGCAGTGCACCCTCTGTATTTACTTTCATGCAGTCTTCTCTTTATGGTAGACTTGGATATCGATACGCCTACTTCCTGGAGAGTGTTGTTCACTTGGTTGGTTGTTTCTCTTCTGGCTGATTCTGCCATCATCTACCACTGTTGTCTTCCATGGACGTCCAGGTCTGTTGGCGTTGCTGAGTTCACCAGTGCTTTGTTTCTTTCTCATGATGTACCAAACTGTAGATTCTATCACTCCTAATATTGTAGCAATTTCTCAGATGGGTTTTTTCTGTTTTTGCAGCTTAAGGATGGCTTGTTTCACCTGCATGGAGAGCTCGTTTGACCACCCTCAAATCAACTCCAGGCCTTTTATCTGCTTAATTGATAATGACATAACGAAGGAATTGCCCACACCGGCCCATGAAATAGCCTTTGAGTCAATTGTCCAATTACTTTTGAGCCCCTGAAATGAAGGGATTGTGTAAAAATAAGGCTTTAGTTCCTCACATTTTTATGCAATCTTTTTATTCAATTTACTGGATTAAAGCTGAAAGAGTTGTTTCATGTAAAAATAATTGTGGCAATGTACAGAACCAAAATTAGAAAAAAGTTGTCTCTGTATTCTCAGAGACAACTTCTTAGACTCAGTTGTTCAACTGTATTTCTCTCCATCCATTGCTGAGATGTAGACAGCTCAGGCATAAGCAAAGCCTTGATTGTTAAGGTAGTCCTCATATTTGTTTGCTGAAGTTAATATGGACCTTTACGGCTTGCTTGCAGCTTCCTCTTACCTGCTGGCTGTCGTGGTGATGTTTTATGGGTAATTCTGAAGCCTCATGAGAAACCTATCACATATCCCAGGAGGCTGCTGGATTTAATGCAAACTTTCACCCAGTCTTTTTCTATGCATGTGCGGCCCCACAATGCCCCTACGGATCCATCACCCATCTGGTACTGGATCCAGCAAAGCGAAATCAGGTGCTGGATCATGTTTTTGCCTCCCTATGATATGGTGATCTTGCACATGAGCAAAGCAAGTGTGGGTGCCAGCTGAGGAGTTAGAAACAAGATGGAGGCACAGGACTAGGCATATGGCAGCAGAGTGGTGGATTACATGAGGACAATGCACTATTCATTAGGATGGGTGGGTATGTATCTTCAAAGGTTAGCGTGCCAAAATTTTGAGTAGGGGCAGTGTTCAGATTTGGGGCACCCATGGAGGCAGTGTTATAATCTTAGGTGCCTCAATCAGGGTTCCTCCAGAGGTTGCTAGGAGTTCCTTGAGCAGTTTGTGCCTCTTAGGTCAGTTACCACTGACCCCACTGATCTTTTTGGCTATCTGTAAGGGTGACATTCTTCCCACTGGCCAGCAATGTAAGAGACATTCTTCCCACTGACCACCCCACTAACATACAGTGAGCTGTGGATATAGTCAGTATAGAAGGGGTTCCCTGAATACCTGAAAGCTATTTTAAATGTTCCCCTATGTTAAAAAGTTTGAGAAAGGCCGCTCCAAAAGGAACAGTAATCCTGGCCCAAGGCTGGGAAGGAAAGAACTAGATGATTTAATACAGTTTGTACATTGTACATTGAGAAGCTCACAGTGTGCAGTGACAACTGTGCAAGACTGAAGAGAAGGTTATATATATATTATATAGCGCCAACATATTATGCAGCGCTGTACATTAAATAGAGGTTGCAAATGACAGACAGATACAGACAGTGACATAGGAGGAGGAGAGGACCCTGCCCTGAAGAGCTTACAATCTAGGAGGCGGAGTAAGTATCACACCATTGGAGGAGATATGGAATGGTGGGTAAGTAGTGAAGGTTTAAGGGACAGAAGAAGATGAGTAGGCAACGTTAAACATATTTTGAGCGCTCTGTTAAATGTGCAGAAAGTAGGAGCAAGCCAAATAGGACAAGGAAGACCATTTCAGAGAGTCGGGCAGCCCTAGAAAAGTTTTGGAGCTGTGGGTGTGAGGAGGTTATGAGTGAGGAAGTAAGTAGTAGGTCATTAGAGGATGGAAGAAAGTTGCTAGGGCAGTATTTTTTATATATATTATTGGTCAATAAAAAAGGTAAACGCAATATCTCTACATTCATATCCAAGTATTATAAAGTTCTGTAGAGACATTCGATCTTTGGTCTCCAGGGTGATCATGCATGATGAGGGGCTTTTTCTGCTCATAGCCCCCATTCCTTTCTCCATAGAACAGGGCAGCATGTCTATACAATGATCATGTGTCATTAACACATGCACATGCACAAGACCTGTTAGTGTTCCTTAGGTTCAGCAGCAAACAAACCTGCCAGACAGAGCTGAACAAGATAGACTTACTTCTAGCTAATTCATATGTACAGATTAAGGTTTAACTTTAAATAATTAGTTATTGCAGAAAACCTTGTAAATGTAATCATTCTGGTTCGTGCACTCAGTTAATTAGCTCCAGTTTTCTATGCCTAGGTGCTTCTTCATAGACAGCCTCAATTAAAATACGTTTTATGAAAGTCTTGGAGTAGATGGAATAGAAGAATTAAATTAGTTGCAGCAATAACGCCTTTGTAATTATTTGGTAATTATAGTTTCATTTTTAAGACATTCTTAGCTATAATCACATTCTGAGAAATGATTCTCCCTGACAAAAGCCAACCAAAAACATTGCTGCCTGGTTTCACTTCTAATCAGGAGCATTGTATCTAATTTGACAGTCTGTTTACATTCTCTTCTTCAGTTCGATTATAATTATTGTAATTCTCACACATATGTGTGTGTTAATCATATGTTTTCTTATGGAACATATGTACTCGAATATAAACCAATACAAATATAATCCGTGGTAACTACCTTTACCTGAAAAAACAGGAAAACTACAATGACTTGAGTATAAACCTTGGGTACAAAATATGACCATCAGCACTCTGGCCTTTGCAGCACTAGGCCCCAGGTCTAGTTGTTGGTACTTTTCAAATGCACTTTAGTTGTCTGTCGCTATGTGACTTTGATAGATTGTATGATTCTTTTATGGCATTAATATGAATGATTTGGTAGACACAGAGTTATGTGACATAGGCAGTGCTATGCAGTGCTAGGTCCCAGGTTTGAATCTCAGCCAGGAGAGTATCTGCATGGAGTTTGCATGTTCTCTCTGTGTTTGTGTGTGTTTCCTCCCGGTACTCCGGTTTCCTCGTAAATTACAAAAACATGGAGTTAGGTTAATTGGCTTCCCCCCAAAATTGACCTTAGGCTGTATTAATGACATACGACTATGGTAGGGACATTGGACTGTGAGCCCCTTTGAGGGACAGCTAGTGACATGACTATGGACACAGTATAAACCCTGTGTAATAACAATAATCACTGCTAAAATTTAAAACAGTAATTAACAGAAATGTTAATAAAAATAACATGAATAAATATATCCATGGTTTGCTTTTTTGAAAAAATTGTATTTTAAAGGGAAAAAATAAAATAACATTGGCTCACTCTATTTATCTTCTCCCCCTTTTTACAGGTTAAAATATTTTGTACTTGTTTGGGTATAATGGATCACTTGCTAATAACTTCTTTAGTGCATTATAGTTGGCCACCAGTAGATAACACTGTGTCCTCATGTAAAGTTTTTAAAAAGTAATGTCTCAGATGGCACATGTTTGTTATACACTTTCTAGGATGACATAGCACCATCTAGTGGTGAGTACAAACCGAGATTCTTTTTCTAATGGCAACTTTGTTTATACTTGAGTATATACAATATAACATTGTTAAATATGTCTTGTCTATATCTAAGATATCTGTACATGTGGACTTTGCTTTGTTATACTACATTACATCTTTTCACCCTGTCCATTTTTTAAAAATATTTGAGTTGAGTTGGGTATTTGTCATCTGTACATTATAGATATTGAGCATTGTTCCAATACATGTCCCAAACCTAAATAGTGCCCCTAACACATAACCTGAACTGGCTGACAAGTGATGAAGAAGCAGCGTTTTTTTCCAAACAGCGCCCCAGGAATGTACGTAAAGTGCATCTTTTTTAAAGTTATGTCATTCTTTACAAGTGACCTTGTTTTGAGTCACTTTACCCTAACACCAACGGCTTAACCCTGAAACCGAGCCCGGAACTTTCAACTTCAAGCTCCATAACTCTAAGACCATATAGAGCAATCTAACTTTTCAGGGGTTTTAACCTCCAACCACTCTATACTTAAAAAAAGGAAAAACATCCTTAGCATTGGAATAGTTTTTGAATGTCCGGTGCCCTTTAAAACATTATAAACCGCGCTTCAGCATTTTCCACAATGTGTATTTGTGTTGTTCCTACTTGGCAGATACTGAATGTGTACATTGGAGTGGCATTCTATCCCATGATAACACCATGCAGAAGTGTGAAGCCAGCCATTTTTTGCCCACCAAAAAGAATAAAAAATGTCTCAGTTTTAGGGCATAAAACAGGAAAATATAAATAAATCTGCTGTTATGAAGCTTCGGAGTGTCTTAGCAAATTCCAAGTCGCTCAGCTGGCTTTATCCCCGGCTCAACTGGTGTTTTTGGATTATTAGGTTGCTCAGTGAAAGCAAAACTCTGCTATTTTGTTTTTCAGTGACTAATATAGTGAATAATCCAGAGAAATTGGGAAACAGGAAGCCGGATTGGTTTAGCTGGATAAGCAGAACGTGGCTCTGTGTCTGTATTCATTGCTTTTTTTTTTCACATACAACAAACATATTTGTTCCTGCAATCACTTCCAAATCCAAGGATAGGAAAGCAATGCCTGGTAAATGGAAGAATGTTTCAGCCTATGAAGTGGCGCTTGAGCCAAGCAGATTTGTGTCATTTTTCAGAATACGTTTTGAAAGTTTTTTATTATTAAACTTAAAAAAGACAACCTACCCCAGGCATGTCTAAAGTCCAGCCCGGGGGCCAATTGGGACCTGTGTTCAGATTACCACCGGCCGGCAGCCTCTGTCATAAAATCAATAATATGCGGTCTGCCAGCACTGTTGACCACAGTATAAAATACACACGTACAAAAAAGCTATTTTATAATTAATTAGAGTTGATCAACCGCCTTGCAATTATCGACCCGCTACTCGACTGGCATAACCGGCGGGATGGGAGTCCTCATGTGTGCACAGGGAATCCTCCACGTCATTATAGTAGGGGTGTGCTGTGCAGGACCCGAACGGACCACGCCTACTGATTCCAAGAATGTGCTCTGTGCACAGGGAATCCCTCATGTCACCCCCGTGGGCGTATGCTGTGCGGGACCACGCAGCCCACAATAACCCTGGTTAGTGGTCAGCCCCCACACATTTTCACCTCACCAAATCTAGCCCTCTTTGCAAAAAGTTTAGACACCCCTGACCTACCCCATCCGAAAATGTAAAGTATGCATGTCCTCAATCAAAGTTAAGGGGAAATTTCCCAATGGTAACATCACATGTAATCTTGTATGGTAGGGGTACGCCCTCCATCATCTTTTCTACTTTATGAGGGTCCTTGGGTTTGATGAACCTCCCCCACTCTCTGCAGGGGTTGTGCTAAGATTATGAGAGATCTGAGGCTCCAACGATACAAAATGTATGGTGCGATATATATATATATATATATATATATATATATATATATATATGCTATATATTGATATATGCCCTAGGAGTTAGAGGAGCTGAAAGCAGCATGTTGTGCGGGTCAGGAATCAGTAAGGAACAGGGCATATGTAAAAGGATTGTGTAATGCAAAAAGTAGGATTTCAGGGAGGTCAGTAAATAATAATAAATAAAAATAATAGTGCAGAGTACAGGGGTCAGGAATACATAGCGTATAGATTAAAGGATGTGTGTGTGTGTGGGGGGGGGGACCTAAAAAGTTCTGGGGTCAGAAGAAGATAACAGAGCTCAAGGGTCAAGAAGAGATAATTTACAAAGTTCAGGGGTCAGGAGAAGATAACAGAGCTCAGGGGTCAGGAGGAGATAATTTACAAAGTTCAGGGGTCAGGAGAAGGTAGCACCCCTGTTGAACTTCCTTCACCATCAAAAAACTCCCTACACAGAAAAAAACTTTTCCCTTCTAAGGTGAGGAGTAAAAACCACAGAGCAAGGGCTATTTCAGACCCACGGTGAACGTCAGTTCAGCTACGGTCCCAAGCTCTCCCATTCAAGTGAATGGGTGAGACTGGGAAACATTTTTTCATGAGGCTGCAGAATGGTTGCTAATAAAAGAGACCTTTTAATTTTGACAATGCGGTTATTCTTTTGTATAGATATGCATCACAGCCATGTGCAAGTGCAATATGCTTCTCTCAAACTCACAACAACGCTCTGCTGTGCGCCCATTGTCTGCCAGTCATGTGGTTTTACACTGCTGGGTCTAAAAGGATCTTGTAATACAAAACGTATGAAATTCAACACAGCAATGAAAGTTTTATTGCATGTCATCCCACCACACACACCCCTGACGGAATACCAAATTAATAAACGAATTTCAACACCAACAGACTTGCTGGAAAAATGTTATTGTGTCTAACTATCCTACCGCTAAATACCAAAATACTTCCACTGACCTGGGTAGATTCCAAGGGATGTGCTCTGTCTATTCTAGAACATCCAAAAACAATGAAATAAATAGAATATGAAAGTTGTTATAATGTAGTATTAGTAAAGAGAACCTGAGAAAGAGAACTGAGGGCCATTTCGGAGCTGTGGTGAGCTGACGCATTTTGCAATGGGCTCAGCTGCAGTCCCAACCTCTAATTCAGCATTTCCCTGCCTTAACATAGGGGAGCTTTCAGGGACCCCTTCTATAATTATTATATCCACAGCTTATAGTATAATAGTGTGGTGGTCAGTGGGAGGAAAACGTCTTACTTTGCTGGCCATTATGAAGAATGTCACCCTTACAGATCATTGGTGTCACTTACCCTGATCTGAGAGTCACAAACTGCTCATTGCTCAAGGAACCCCTAGCGACCTCTGGAGTAACCCCAGGGTGCCTACAATCAGCAAGAAAATTGCTCCAATATAAAATGAATGGAAGACATTGGAAGCCATTTTTTGCACATGACGGCAGCAGATTGCAGCTTGCTTCTTAAAAGCGACAGGACACTTTTGGCTATGTGGTTGGTATTTGAAGATTTGCAATACAACTGCATGCAAATCCTGTTACCTGCGGTGTGGTTTGCCGCTCCCGGGCACAGATTGCTGGTCTCCCCGGTGCTGCCAATGCCTTGGGTGAGAAAGGGCCCCTAAGTGTTCCTTCTCCAGACCCTATTCTGCAAAAATTACATCTCAACTTGGCACACAGTGTTTAGTTATAGAGCCATTGGGGTCACATAAAGCAAGGAATCTGACATTTGCCCAGCTTTGTCTGGTGGAGAATCTTCCAGGTCCATGTGTTTCCAATTGCATTGATTCAATCAATGCAGAGAAAGCTGAATAAGCTCCATGATTTCTTAATAGAAATCGATTAATAAGGCCAACCTGCCAGCTTCAGAGTATTGAAGCCAGAGAAGCAAAATGCACATCTATGAATCACACATTGGTTTTATTACAAGCCATATAGCTGCACCTTCATTTTCCAAAGCTATAAATCATAAAAATCCCAGGGCTTGCATTATCTTTGCATTCACTTCCTATTTACCTACCTTTAAGCCATGCCTGCGTGGTATTTTCCTGGGTGGTGACAACAGTGGTCATTTCTACATATTGTGAATTGCAGTGGCCACTTGTAGTCTCCATTGGAAGTCAACACAGGAGTGCAAATAGAATGTCAATCCTGACAATAGGGGAGGATTACCAGGTATTATTTTAATTATAATTATCATTCCTGTTTAATATTCATTTTAAATGATATAGTTGAATACATTGGTATTCAAAATCCTATGTGACATTTTTATGATTGGGTTTACATTTTCCTTATAGCGTACCTAAATTCAAAAGGGTAGACAACTCTTTTATGTAATGTAAAAATTCTGTTTGTTTTTTTTAGATACAACACCCTTTTTTTTAACCTAGGTGGTCGAGAATGAATGGGAACACAAATCCTCCCAGCATACTTACGTCAGGCATGCCCGGAGGTTCTTGGGTGTTCCTTCTGCTCATGCCTGAGCATCTCGCATGTGCAGTGAGATTGACAAATTGTTTTTTCATCCTACCTCACCCGATCTCGCGCTTGGATCGGGGGACATAGGATGAAGAACCCGGAAGAGAAGAGAAAGAAGGCAGTGCCTGGAGCGGATGCTGGACCCGATGCAGGACTCCCCCAGAGTGATCGGACTCCCCTAGAGTTTCTTAATCCAAGAACACAGGGCACTAGATGTGATGAATGGGGAAACTTGTCCCTATTATTCCTCTATTCCCCTGGGGATTGCCTGCAGTCACAGCTGTGACCGTGGGAACTAAACTGGAGATGAACTCTGCAGTTCCACTACGATCCCCGGGGCACTACAGGTTTATTAACCTGTAGTGCCCCGGGGATCGCACACTCTTCTCAATGATTGCAGACTCGGCTGCAATCATTGAGAAGATGCCCCACAAGTATTATCGTTGGAAACGAACGACCGATTGACCAAAAATTGTTCTAAAAAAAGTGACTAACGACGCCGAAGAATGAGAATAGACGTTGGAAATGAACGACCAGCGCGCAAATCTGATTGGACGACGATCGTTCACCATCTATCGTGTGTACGGTCATTCAGTGATCGTGCATGTTCCGAGCATGCGTGATGAATGAACGTTCTATACAGGCTGTATTGTGTTTATGTGTGTGTGTATATATATATATATAAATCTATCTCTCTCTATAAATATCTCTCGCTCTCTCTCTCTTTATATATATCTATAAATATATATATCTATCTATCTATATCTATCTATCTATATATCTATATATCTATCGTGTGTACAATATCGTTGAATGATCGTGTCGTTATCTGCATGTACAGGATGGGTGCTATACGATCGTTCAAAGATATAGTGCAGGATCGTTGGTCGTTCGTTTACCAACGATAATTTTTGGAAGTGTGTACGTAGCTTCACTCTGTAAAGCTGCGTACACACTTCCAATTTTTATCGTTGGAAATGAATGACGAACGAACAACGAACGACCGATTGGCCAAAAATCGTTCGTAAAAAAAAGTAACCAACGACGCCGACGAACGAGGATAGTCGTTGGAAATGAACGACCGGACCGGCGGATCAGATTGGACGACGATCGTTGACCATCTATCGCGTGTACGGTCGTTCAGTGATCGTCCATGGTCTGAGCATGCGCGATGAACGAACGTTCGCTCCCTTCCTGTGGTGCACGTCACTTCCTGTATCGTTCAAACGATCGCATCTATCATGTGTACAATATCTTTGAACGATCGTGTCGTTATCTGCATGTACAGGATCGGTGCCATACGATCGTTTGCAGATATCGTGCAGGATCGTTCGTCGTTCGTTTACCAACGATAAAAATTGGAAGTGTGTACGCAGCTTTACACACACACTAATATACACTTACAGTGGATAAAAAAAATGTAACAAATGTATCATATTATATCTGGGCTGGAAAGTGTGTTACGGAGTAAGAGATATCATGTCATTGTAGGATAACCTGTAAAATATAGTTAAATAAACACAAACACTCAATCAAATAATTTAACGTTTATTTTTTTAACATATTTTTTTCTATTTTTTTAATCCAAATTTTTATGTTTGAATCTCGTTTTTTTTGGGTCGGGTCTACCCGAATTCGAACTCCAACACTGCTGGTAACATATATATCAAATTTATTCCCTAAACTGGATATTGAATTGGTGTTGAGCAGTTCCCTAAATCAAACAGCAGAGGGAGCTGAAGCCCTTCTACAGTTCTGCAGCCTTTGATGATCAATTCCAGAATCTCAGCTGAACTTTTGTGCAGAATTAATGACAAGACATGGAACTTTTCTGCACACTTCTGCAGTGGCTGGATAATAAAGCTGTGTATGTAAAATATCAATTTAAAATGTCATTAACAGGTGATTAGCACATTTACATACCGAGTCCATTAAAGCAGATGCTAAGAGGTTTTTAAGGAGGATGCAAAAGTAAGATTTTTCTAAGACAATTATGTTTAACTGCTACAGAAAAGTGCTGATGGGCTCATTGTAGATGGGTGACATCTGGGCCTTCTTGTTTACATGTCTGTGCTTTCATTGTACATAAGGGACTGAATGGAGATGTAAAGCTGTGCATGTGATCTGCGTAAGATATATACACGTACAGCTGATGCGTTTCACATTGGTCTTAAAGCTGAAGTCAGAAAAGATTGCAGCTCCGTGATTATTAATATATCATTCAATGCTAAAACAATCTATACTGCTCTTTTCGCATGAAACGATAATAGGTCATGTAGCAGGTTAAAAGGAGGATAGCTGGGGCAGCATATACAACGATCAAACAATCCCAGAAGAGAAGGGGCTATGGGAAAGGTCTGTACTAGGGCATTCACTTTTCCTGAGAGTGTCAAATGTGTTTTTTTTTTATAAGTTTGTTATTTTTGGTTGAAATTCAGCTTTTCTTATGAGAATGTGATTTCACACACTTATGATTAAGCATGCTTAAGTGCGAAACGCATTAGCCTATTGTATATAAAATCCTAATCTTAATACATTTATCGATCACTAAAACATTCAATACAGGTTAACATTTTTCAAATTTCATATTGCCCAGTGCAGTTTTTGTTTTTTTTTGCATTCTTTTTACTCCTAAGATTCCCATGTGTAGACTTTTAAAAATCGTCAGACTGCTGTTGTGTGCCTTCTTCTTGTCAAGAGCCCTAACGCTATGACTTTGAGCTGTCATTTAAATCACGCCACATAGATTTCCTTTTTGCTGCTCCCCTAGCATAAAAGCAAAAATAAAGGGGAGGGACTTAAAAGCTGGAACAGCACAGACAGTAATAAGACACAGAAAGCCCGGAAGAGGAGGAGCTATGATGTAAATGGAGAAAGGGGGCTGTATTAAGGCATTGACTTTTAGGGAGGATCTCAAATCCACCACTGCAAGTGGTTAAAAAAAATAGGGAAAGGAAAATGGTGCAAATAACATTAAAATGCCCTTAACCTGCAATTTTTTTATTGTAGTGACAGGGTCTCTTTTATTTTCTATAATTTATGCAACTCAGAGCAATTAAAGCTTTAAAGGATTCCAAACCAGCAAAAATCAATATAGAAGGACAAACTAAAGCAAATGCCAACCCTTCCCCTCGGCAGCACCTTGTTTATCAGGAATAAGCTTTGTAGAGGAGGACAATACATTGCACACAGATGATGCAGTGGATAAAACCTGACCAGTGAATAGGAAAAATCCATCAATAAATATTTGTGCTTCCTGGAAAAGTCCGTTTATTGGGCTAGTGGAAACTAATAAACGAGGCTTTCCAGCTCATGCTCTACCCACAGGCGATAACCTCATTCTTTCCTGTGTACAAGCCAGGAGAATGGGAGATCGGGTCCTGCCAGGCCTCTCTGCACGATGAAAGAAACTATTTTATTCATTTTTATTTGTATTTTTAGCCTAAATGCTGTTGATTTTTATTTATTTATTTATTTGAATGTGTATTAAATCTGATGCTCAATGTTGCACTTTTTGCACTGAAAATGGTGAACTTTGCTGCTTGCTAAAGCTTAGTAAAGAGCAGAAACTGTTCTGCTGAGTTTTAAAACCTCTGCTGTGATCTGCAATTGTACCCACATTCAAAACATTGAATGGGAATAGGAACATAGGAACAGATAGGAACAAATAGGACTACAGTTGAGCCTGCTGCGGAACGCTGTGGCTCACCATGGGTCTTAAATGACCCTTATCTGTCCATGCCATTGTTTCTCAACCAGGATTCTGGTTTCTTGAGCAATGAGCAGTTTGTGCCCCTCAAGTCAGTTTAGGTGTCACCAATGATCATTTGGCTATGTGTAAGAGTGACATTCTTCCCAATAGCCATCAATATAAGAGGCATTCTATCTACTGACCACGACATGTACTTTGATCTATGAATATAGCAAAGGTTCTCTAAGACCTAAGTTATTTCAATGGTTCCTCAAAAAACTGCTCCATGTGGTCCATTGATGTTGTGAATTGAGCTATGGTCCTCCACCTTTTAGCTCTCAGGTCATCCTAGGTCCTGGTATATCTGTCTCCTCTCCATGCAGTGTACACAGGTGTTGGTCGAATATCTCACTATTCAATTTGACAGCTATTCGATTGAATAGGGAGATATTGTTTGGGTGATCAAATGCCGAATTCGAACACCATTAAAGTAAATCGTGGAAGAACTCGGGTTATTTTTAGGGACTGTGAAGAACTGCAAGAGCAATCAGAGGAGCAGAGCTGACAGCTCCGTTCCACTGATTGCTCTTGCAGCCCATTACTAGTTGTATGTGTTCTTGGATAGAGTTTCTCTAAATAAGAACACAGGGAGTCCTGTGTTCCTGGATAGAAAAACTCTATCCAGAAATAAGGATAGTGTTCCCTATCTGGCTGAGGAAAGGTTTGCTCAGCCAATCAGAGAGCACTAGAGGTTTTGATTGGGGAGACCCTATTTAACCTCTAGTGCCGCGGATCGCACACTGTTCTGAATGAATGCAACCACGGCCGCATTCATTAAGAAGATCCCTGGGCACTACAGGCTAAATGGTTAGTGTAACTAATGGTTCTGTTTAAAAGTTTGTGTAACTAACAAATAACACGCTTGAGCTGTCATCAGGGTTTACCTTTCCTCAGCCAATCACAGAGCACTGGAAGTAATGAATGGGGAAACTTGTTCCCATTTAACCTCTAGTGCCCGGGGATCCCACACTGACAGGAGGATTCCCACGACTGTGCAGCAATGGGAATCGTCCTGTCATTGTGGGATAACCTGTAAAAAAATAAAAGTTAGTTACACAAATCACACACATTCAATAAATTACTTTAGCATAAATTTTTTAGACATGAATTTGCACGAATCCCGTGTTTTTCGGGTCGGGTCTATCTGAATTCGAACAGCCATATTCGGGTCGAATATAAGGACAACCCGAACTTGAAATACCAACACTAGTGTACACCCTCTGAATCTACATGAGTTACATAGCAGTGATTGCTCTCGCTCTTTTCTGAATCTACATGAGTTACATAGCAGTGATTGCTCTCGCTCTTTTTGGGAAGGACCCTCACTGTGCCCATTACCAACCATTGAACCTTGGGACGTGCATGACCCTCGTAGCTAGGATTCTCGCAACCCCACTTACTGATAATTCCTCCTTTCTACCTTCTCCACTCCCCTACCTTTCCATTTCCCTCCAACCAAGACACAACATAACTTTATGGAGAAATGGTCGTAATGACAGCTTTATTGTCACATGTATATATTAACCTTGACAACATTTACTTTAAAATTTTGAACCTTTACATTCAGAACTTTTATGTCCATATTACACCTTCCCAATTGTGAGCCCCACTGAGGCACCACTTACCACACACTACCATCTGAAGTTGCTCCCCCAAACCGACTTTTGTTCCCAGCCACAAGCTCACTGGCTTGAAAACAAGTCTACTACTTACAGCCCCAAATTCAACGCCACCTTAAAGGTAGCCCAAATTACCATAAACTTTTGGGAAATCCCAAACCTAAGATGGTTCTCTTCTGCCACACACAACTTACAAATGCCCTCCGAGGACTCCAACCACCACCCTAAGTGAACCCCCATGAACTCCCTATTTTTTGGGTGGGTGAGAAGAAAACTTGCTCCCTTTTCTTCCTTAAATTGCCCCTACTTCCTCCTTCCTCCCTCCTCCTTTTAAGACTTAACCTCCCCACCCCAAAACTTCGAACCTATCTCTGACCTCCTAACTTCAACCTATCGTAACCCTTCTATCAAAACCCCCCCCCCTTATGCTTCTCCTAGCCCCCTGGTCATGGCCGCCTTTCATTCGCCTCCCTCATTTAGAAGCTCCAGGCTGTTCTATCAAATTGGTTGATGTGTGTTAGAGAGGAGAATGTTCCCCCTGTGCAAATCCCATGAACCGGGGATCATTCCTAAAATTGGCGATCATGGCATCCAACATAACATGTCACTCTCTGTAATCAATAAATTCTGCAGAAATATTTGCACCTTACTGAACACTTCATAAACAGGTTTTATTTACCAAAAATACTTAGTACTATAAGTACTTAATACTTAATACTATAATATCCTGCAATATCAAAATGGCAGCTTCTAATATTAAATTTCCTGCCAAGGCTGCTTTTTGCTGTCTTTTGGCTGAGGTTTCCTTTTATTGCACTTATCTCTTTCCAGCTTCCTGTTTGCCATTCTCTGTTCTTCTATTGACCTCCATGCATTTGTGGATTGCTGGCTCATCTTCTTTATTACCTTGGCTGCACATCGGGGGTCACACCACACAGAGCCGACGCATTTGTGCGCCTGCGCAGGTTTCTCGGTAGTGGTTTACACGGTGGGGGACAGCACTGGGAGGCCGCAGTTTTTATTTTCATCTCAGTTACAGCCAGCGTATGCCCATCCGAAGGTAGAGCGGTCTTACCTGCAGGAGGCAATCGTCTTTATAACTCGATTCTGGGAGAATGGTATTCTTTTATTGCACACAGCTCCCTGCTTTATCACTCTTTGCATTTAAACATGAATCATCTTACTTTTAAGGAAAACTCCAGGCGAAACTCAAAATTCAATAACGTGAAATGTAGCGTGAAAAGCTACGTCTACTTTTTTTTTTGACTGGAAGGAAAAGTTATATTAAGTTTTTGGCCTGTAGCGGGTAATCCAGGAACTAGTTATTACATATAATGCAGTTCCAACAGAGACCCCCTCCACTGTTCAGAATCATCAGAGCTGAATCTCTGCACATAAAAATAATCATCTGCACACTACCTGACGTTATTTTAATGTATTATTAAATTTACTTTATTGAAGCAATAGATATAAAAGGTCACCACCTACACTCCCAGCCTATAAGTACACCTGTGCTTACCAATGCAGCTGCCCACTTATGGCCTGGTCCTCATCATTCTCTGCTTGAAAATTAGTTTTGTGTTCAATGCATTTTTATGTTCTGTAGTGACTTAGGGGGTACAGTAGGAATGAATCCTACTGGGGAGCACGGTGGCTCAGAGGTTAGCACTCTGGCCTTTGCAGCGCTAGGTCCTAGGTTCGAATCCCAGCCAGTACACTATCTGCATGGAGTTTGCAGGTTCTCCCCATGTCTGTGTGGGTTTCCTCCCACATCCCAAAAACATGCAATTAGGTTAATTGGCTTCCTCCTAAAAAAAATTGACCTTAGACTACACTAACCACATATGACTATAGTAGGGACATAGATTGTGAGCTCCTTTGAGGGACAGTTAGTGACATGACTATGGACTTTGTACAGCACTGTGTAATATGATTGTGCTATATAAATACTGTGTAATAATAATAATCCCAGAAGACTGCAGTGGGGCAGTCATCTCACCTTCCTGGACATGATGGGTTCTGAAGATTTTCAAGCAGCTGTATCTCTGCATTTTAGTGCAGATCCATGGCAAAGGCAGCAGTAATGGTAAATGGGCCTTATTATTTGAATTGGCTGTCTTCACCACTCAACTTTGGCACCACTCAACAATGCTCAACACTTGGCTGGTGGTGCACTGCACTAATAATGAGGTGTCTGTACTGGTGGTCCGCAACAGCTTTGGCTGGTGGACCCTGGAGTGGGAAATAGGAAAGGACCGCGCTGGGGGGGCGCACCGGCCAGAGCCGTGGACCATGTCTCCCGTATGGATTGCAGGCTCAAAGCGGTGGGCTAGTTGTGTCTCTGGACACAACCCACCCACTCTCTCATTGCAGGCTCACACCTATGATGGGAGAGTGGGGGGTTCCGGCATCATGACATCACTATGGGCGAAGTTTCTTCCCCTTTGAGTGACACAAGGCTCCCCGCACATGCGAGACCCGGAGCCAGTAAATTTAGTGGTCCGTGGGTCTGAAAAGGTTGGCGACCACTGTGCTATTGCACTGTTGGGCTGCAACTTACAGGGCACCGCAACACATTGAGGATGTTGAAGTAATTTGTGTAAGCTGTTATGGCCATACGCATTACATCAACATCATCAGTAGCACACATGAATTTGACAAGGAGGGGCCCTTAAATATATAAGATAAGATAAGATTTATAGAACAGCAAGGGACAAAAGGTCAGACACAGCAAAGACTCCATAAAACAGAATTCTTTTGCATGTCTCATTTCCATGACAAATACCAAATATAGGAAGCTTTTGAGGGTGTTGGACTAAGCTACACAAATTCATTTATGCCCCTGGGCCAGCTGTGCATCCAGAATCTCATTTAAAGTCCAGACACAGCCTAATATTATAAAGTCAGGAATACTAAATTCCATTTAAACACTGGATGACCATCATTGCAGAGTATGGAAACCTTGGTTTTTATGAAGAAGGGCTTGGAACCAAGGAAATATAAAGACCTGAAGCAGGTGGAAAATACATAGGCACATGGTTTACATGGCAGGGAGGAAAGAGGTGGAAAGTATGCAGAGAAAAGGGTTTGGAAGCGGGGATTGGAGTAAGAAAAGGGGTACTTACCCAATTGGAAGATTGCTTGGTGGTCTTCAGGGGTGGTCTAGTAGGAGGAGCTAAGTAGCTTCATTTGTGACCTGGCTGCCATTAGATGAGTTTTTCTCCTGTCCTCACTAATAGAAATGTTTATCATCATGTTTCCTATTGTTATATTAATATATGTCAGTGTGGGTCAGATGTCAAGGCCACAATCTCCACCATGCTTCACCTATAGCAAACCCCTGACCCCACCTTACAGGTGTTTATTTTTGGCCATCGCCCATTGTACCTTCACATTGATTTAGTACAAAACTGTATGGATCCTTTCAACCCATTTCATCATAATTTGTCTGGTTATACAGTACTTATGTCAGAATGGAATATCGCAGCTTGCGTATTGTACAGGTAGTCCCCTAGTTAAGGGCATCTGACATACGGATGACTCGTGGAATACAAATGGGGCTTCCGTGCTCCTTCATGTGCAGGACGGAGGCTTGATGTGGGGGAGGTGGCGGCTCGCATGACTTAAAGAAAAAACATTTTGCTGTTCTGCAACATCTTTTAACTCTTTAATGACCAAGATAAACTTTGCAGTTGTTTCTCCAGAAGTTAATGATTGTCTAGGCTCCATAAAGATTGTTTTTCTTGCTTTGTTTGTGATTAACTCACAGGGAGGTGAGTCCTAATTGCATTTATTAAAATAATGTACCTGTTCCAAATTACGTACAAATTCAACTTAAGAACAATCTTACAGTCCCTATCTCGTATGTAACCCGGGGACTACCTGTATTAGAAGCTCCCTTTAAATTTGCAAGTTCTATATGTCCATATTTTCAGCTCATGATGACACCTTCCCATTAAGCACTGCCAGTGGTCGGCTCTGTTCAAGTAAATTTGGCTTCATCGGAATGTTCAGCAACAGAATGATGTTTTTCTCTTTTTCTCCAGTTAACTGATGTGATTCTTAGATGGAACAGAATTGCCTTAGCTGTCGCTAGGAATGACATGTGACTTGTGTATCATTAATTCTTGTGAGATTTACACAGGAGGAGAATTGATCTATGAGTGCTCAGTCACTCTGAGTGATGTGTTTATATTGTGTATTAATCGTGTAGGTCTGTCAGCAAAGTACCACACTAATACAATGCCACTCTCAGGACTACCGTTGTAAATAATGGATGCCTTTCCAAGGAATTCAGCAAATATTGATTAAATTCTCAGTAAGTTGCACCGCCGTCTTCTGTATTATAAATTTTTTTCTTTATTAATTCATTGTGGAACATGATAGAACTTGTTTTATGTCAGCAGCTGCATTGCTAAAAATTTTACTTTTCATGATGTTGTACTCTAGTCAAATGTGTGACAAAGGTGGCAGCTTATCAGCGAAACTCACAATTTTTTATATAGGGACAAGGGACTTTTTTTTACTTAAAGTAGGCAAATTACCTACCCATACCACACCCCGAGGTAAATTACACACCCATACCATGCCCCAAGGTAAATGACACACCCATACCACGCCCCAAGGTAAATGACACACCCATACCACGCCCCAAGGTAAATGACACACCCATACCATGCCCCGAGGTAAAAAAATAATCACATGAAATAACAACTTTCATATGTAATAGACATACAGTCCTTGCTTAGTCATTCTGATTATAAAGCCATGGGATGTTTGACCAATTAGACATAGTGAAGCCTGATCAAGTAATAGCGCAAGACGTCTTGTAACCCGACGCGTTTCGCTGGTAGGATTACTCAGGGGACACACCAAGAACGTTTATAAGACTGTATAGCAAAGATACAATGCAACAATTCAGAGCTTGTTCAAAGATACATAGAAATACTAACAAAACATTCAATGCTAATTATAGGAATTATAGAAGGGGTTCCCTGAGGACCTAAAAGTTATTTTAAGGGTTACCCCGTGTTAAAAAGGTGAAGAAACAGTGGTTTAAGGTATATATAACCATCCAAAAATATTATATATATTTTTCATGAATGATTCTTTTTTAGCTTATGTCATGAAGATTTGTCTTGGAAATCCATATGGGTAAATATTTGAGAAAACCTGACCGGCATACCAGCTTGTTGGATATCCCAGTCCAGTTTCTCAGCCCTAACAACCCCTATGTTACTGGGAAGGCTAAGTAAAGGTAAGCTCAGACAGCAATACATAAAGTCAGGGCCACGTTGAAAATCTACCTACCCATTTCCAAACTGAGTGATTTTTTACCAGAGTGGGTGGAGAATCCGGAATACTGGGCAAATTTTATCAAGTGAAAGACAAATTTGACAGTTGCCTAATTATCAGACAGTTGCCTAATCGCTCAGACTAAATTTTATGATTTATTAAAGCTCTCCAAGACTGGAAAAGATAGAGTATCATGTAGAGAACCTGGGTGATCCAGCAAACCTGAAATGGATCATCAATGGAGCATAATTTGCAATTACTTTTAAACTTTTAATTACTTTTAAATTATTACTTTTAAATATTTAACATTAATTTACATTTTTCAATCCTGGACCAGATCCATTCCAGTTATGCTTGATCATCCAGGTTCTCCCATGATAGTCCTTCTTCTCTAGTCTTGGAGAACATTATTACATTTAGCCCATTCTATTTACCTAAATATCAATCACAAGATGTATAATACATGTCAGTTTACTAAGCTGTATAAATTATTTTGTGTCTGTCATTTAATGGTGTGATCATTTTCTCATCAAAATCATAATTTCAAGCACATAATCATTATGTACCTATGAAGCTAGTATTATTTTTGCACATTGTTATGTAACTATTCCCAGGAGGCTGCATTTTATTTCTGGCAGAAGCTGTCAATATTATTAATGAAGAATATATGTGTAATAGTTTGCATGGACTGATTTTATTAAAAATATATAAATTTAATTGTATATTGGGAGTGCAGTAAATTCAAAAACATATGTCAACATGTTTTTGGTTATGTTTGGGTTTTTATCATGTACACATGTGCCAATATGTTGCTGTGAATACCTAATTGCTGTGCACTTTGCATTGTATGTCAATGGAGGTTAAGGTGTAGTGACATGCATCGACACGCTCTTTAATGCACATTACAACAAGCATTGGTGTGATGCTTCTTAATATATCAGTATATATATATATATATATATATATATATATATATATTATTAATATATTTATAACACATGGCAAAGAAGTGTTTGCCACCTATGGGTGAATGGGTAGTTGTCACATGACCAAAACTGGTGTCTCCAATGGAACACTGACGACTGCAAAGTTTTACATTTCCCATGATTTTCTGTGGTGAGCAGGACAAGTACAGGGGGTGAAACTCCCCACCAGTGATATGGGCAGCAATAAAAACTTGACAGGGGTAAAAATGATTGGTCTTTCTGTACAAGTTAGGGATGTTGAAAACAAATGCACCTTGCAATATTTGCTAGAATTTTAATGATAAAGCTAAGGCCCTATAACCAAAATATTTACATTATATGAAAGGGTAGATAACAATTTTCTACCTAAATGTCTTTTTTTAACAGTAAATGTGAAGCCCCTCCCCTTCTGTCTTTACTGCCGTGGCGGTAAAGATTGAATGGGAGGGCAGAGCCTCCTGGGATATCTATGTCACGTATCCCAAGGGGCTTTGGGCTGCTCCTTCTGCACATGAGCGATCTCAGGCATACGCAGAAAGGTTTTTTCCACACAATGAAAAAAAAGTGTGGATCTCACACTTACGCAGTTCGCTTTTTTTCATTTACAGGAAGCTAGGTCACTGGATTTCACACCTGTGCAGTGCAAGATCAGGTGATGTAGGCAGAAGAAGAAAGAAAACAGAAGAAGATGGCAATGCCTGGCGCTTCTGCTGTGCCACGATGAAGGAGGATTCCAGAACAGTGTGGGACTGAATCAAGGCCAGGTATGGAGGGATAAAACAATAAATGTAGAGGCGTAGTAGAGAAAGCCTTTGTTCTCTTTAAAGCCTAACTGTAGGTAAAAGACACAATCATCATTTTTGCTTTTTACCTGAAATTAACTTATGATTGGCCTAATTTTATTCCCTACACAGCAGGCCTGGAAAATGCAAAAAAACAGCACAAATAGTCAGTCAGTTGATCTACAATGCCAAACTGGGACTGATAAGAGGAGAGATCTGAGTAACTGAGAAATGAGCCCATCAGCATACTGCTTCTCTTTTTGCTGTCCAATCACAGGCTCCAGAAAATAAAGATCTGTAAATGATAATAAATTATAAAAAAAAAATCAGCTGTGTAAATCTCAGGCCTGGATGAACAGAGAATAAAATTCTTCAGCAGATAACACGACTCCCTTATGTATTTTATCTGAGCATTTAATTTCTGCTTGGAGTTGAGATTTATAATTAAGCCTGGTTATTTTAGCATTCAGCACAGTACAGTCTTAGTACTTGTGTCCCCTGATGTGGTGTCACCCTCTCGGAGACTGGATCACAGAATACGCCATGCAGGAGGCTAATGAGATATCACACCAATGAGATCGATGTCTGCCATTAGATTCCTAAGCACGACTCTCAGACGGTGTCAGAACTCGGCGGTAATGCTGCGGCTCTGCAGAAAGCGCGCAGTCCCATCTTCCTCCTGGCGCGGCCAATTCCAGGCTATCATGCTGAGAGTCTTTTATTGCTTTTGTCACATCAATAAATTGTAGTTAATGGATGGGAGCTGCGTGCGTGCTGATAGTCCCCATCTCGCATTGTCAGTCTTCATTACCTGGTGTGAGTCGTCTTAATCTGAAATGTTATCACAGCCATTATCCGATACAATGTGCACATACATGCCCGGGATTTGAGGGTCGGTACGACCAAAAGGGGTTATTTGTAGGTAAAGGGGGTGCCTGGTTGGCTTTTGATTCTGATATCTAATGTATACTGTAAAGCTACGTACAGGTAAAATGATTATCAACCAGGAAGAATGATTGTGATCGTCTCAGATGAAAATCTAGCATGTGTAGAGTTGTCCCCCAACACCGTTCAGCAATCCACCTTGGTGGACTGATGAAAGAATGAGCTAGAATGACTGCCCGGTGCTCCTATGGAGGGGAACACAGTGGGGTACAACTTGTTCATCTTGTGTACACTTTGTGTACAGTGCTCATTTATTCTCCCATCACTGGAAGCGATCATGAAAAATTGTTTCCATAACCTGATGTTTGACTTACCTGTCTCCAAGGGGCTCCTATCCTCCTAGGAAACCTGGGATTTGCTCTGACTAACTTGGTTTTAGAGAAAATATGGCTCTAGGCAAAAATAAAGTAAGAGCACCATTGCCCATGGTCCCACCATTTCCAAAGGCCTAAATGGCAGGTGTGCAGGTTGCTCTGCATTTGGACCTTTGGAAATGGTGGGATCATGGACAATTGACTAGTTATTGTCCCTCTAAAACCAGATCTGACTATGGTGCCCATTGGGGGGTCAGCCAACTGCTGTACCAGAAAAGTGGAGATAAATCTGGTATTTTAAATGTATACATGTGGCCTTTTTTATTGGCTTGGAAGGAAATTGATATTCTGGAAAGTGTCAGTTGAATAGCACAGGTCCTCCAAGAGTGTCTAACTACTGTATGTGCTAGCTGAGCATCTTCACTCTTCCCCTAATCATCCCTAAAAAAGCTTTTTGTTGGCTTCACACCTGTGCACCCTGTTACTGTATGATAAAAGACATTGCCGTTTAAGGGGGGCTTTAGTTTGGCATATAAAAATTGTGTGTAGGCAGAATCCTTTTTGCAGAAGAGACAGGAGAAGTTCTTTCTGCAATAAAACAAACTTACCTGCCTGTTCACATTGTTCTGAACTGGGCATGCAACTGTCCCATGGGGGTGGTGAGACCAAACAAACTTTTCTGCATATGCAAGATAATTATGCTATGCCGTCTTGGCCAATCAGATCTGTAAAGTTCCAACACCTGGAAGAGGAGCAGAAGAAGATGGCGGTTCTCAAGATGGAGCATGAGTCTCGGCAACAAAGAAATTTTTGATTTTAATGGTTTAATTCTGCTTTGAAGTAGAACTAAAGTTCCAATATAAAGAATTCATGATCAGGGAGTTCATTTTCTCAGAAAGGGACAGGTGATGTCCTATGTGCAATATAGGGATGAGTGAGCGAGAATATTAAGTTCGATCTTGCGGCAAATTGGGCCTTTCTCGCTTACTGAAAATGTAAGGGACAACGGCCTTACTGAGAGGTCGAGCCGAACAGGAGGATTTCAAGGGCTACATCATGCAGCCCTGGAAATCCTCTGCGATCCCCAGCACTAGAGGTTAATTAACCTCTAGTTCCCCGGGAATCGCACACTCTTCTCAATGAATGCAGCCACAGCTGCAATCATTGGGAAGATGCCCAGCACAGGAGAACATCCTGACATTGTAATATAAGTATTTCTTAAAAATGATACATTTGTATCTGTCAGGAGGTTCTCCTTTGCTGGCATCCTCTCAATGATTGCAGCTGTGGCTGCATTCATTGAGAAGAGTGTGCGATCCTCGAGCACTAGAGGTTTATTACCCTGTAGTGCCCGGGCAAACAGGAGGATTACCAGGGCTGAATGCAGCTCTGGGAATCCTGTTTTAATTCCCTCTTCTGATGGTTTCCTGAAATCAGTTCGCCAAAATTTTGCTGAACTATTAAAAGCTCCAAGAAATTTTCACGAGAATGCCAGAGGCATTCTTGCTCATCCCTAGCGCAATGATCTCTCCTCTCTGACTGCTCCGGGTATCTGTCAAAAAGCTAAGCTACACATGCGCAGCTTCAGCTTTGGCTGCAAGGATACCTGGCAATTCTGACTTTCCCTGTGTGTTCTGGGAATTAATGAATTCCTGCACTCCTGCGAGTGAGTTACGTTATTCCGGGATGAGCAATCAAGATGGCTAAAGTTCCTCTTCAGGAAGAGAAGAAAGAAGAAGGTGGTGGCTCCCTGCAAGCGACAGGTCAGTATAACAAGTTTATTTCCGCTTTATTATAAAGAGTTTCCTAATGCACTACATGTGCAAAACATGTATGTGTTATCACATGATGTGACAATGTATGCAGATGTACCTGCAGTAAATGCTGAGCAATGTGGCACCATTATTGTAAATGGCACCCCAATGCAAATGAATGGGACTTCAAACCTATTGGAGTGAATTAATTAATTCCTATTAAGTTTTTTCAGCACTTCTTTAACTCAAGCTGCACTTTAATAAACTTTGTCCATGCTCCGTAGTGAATGTCTCTGGTCCCTGTGCATCGACAGGCTCTGCAGATATTTTTTTGCAGATTTAAGCATAACGCTTTTTTATCAGAATCAATTCTTTAACTCCATATTAAAGTTTCGACTTTAATCTGATTAACTTCTTTCCCAGACTGGAATCTCTCAGCTATTTTTCATTCGTGGAAATAATGACTGTCTGATAGCGACAGCACATTGTAATGGGTTTTCACCGCGGCGCCCCATCAATTCTCATATCATCCCATACAGGAAGATAGCGTCACAGGGATAGCAAAATACATTTCTCCGGCTCCCCGCTGCATGCATCTCATTTGTTATCCAGGTGAGGGATGACTTGTGGATTAGACGCCAGGTGATCTGCCATCACCGACTTGCTTCGTAGTCCTGCTAGGTTTACAGAAAACTATTTATCTCGGTTCAGAGTTGGAGAAGCTAAATCAAGAGAAAGTGGACTCCCACAGCGATGAGCGTAAACGTCCTGCCGGTGTCAGAGCTGGAGAGAAGTATGGGCTTGTCTGGGGGAAAATGACTTTTATCTGAGCTCTAAACGAATTTAGAGTGTGACTGTACAGAAGAACTCTGCTGTACACAAAAACTGTTCCATAATATCTCATGGCAGAGACGTCTGGATGTTCTACAAATTTAATTGTTAGTAACTTGGTTTGTGAAAACAGATATATACACTCTCTGGCCACTTTATTAGGTACATCTCAACTGCCAATGAAAATATCTAATTAGCCAATCGCATTGCAGAAAATGCATTTAAGGCAAATGGACATTGTCAAGCTGACCTGCTGATCACAATGCAAAGAAAGGTGATATAAATGACATTAAACGTGACATGGTTGTTGGTGCCAAGCAATCTGGTCTGAGTATTCCAGAAACTGCTAATCTGCTGATATTTTCACAAATAAACCATCTCTAGGGTTTACAAGGAATGGTCAGAGAAGGGGAGAATATTAAATGAGTGGTGAAAATGCCTTGTTGAGGCCAGAGGTCGGAGGAGGATGCCCTGGTTTGAGCCGATAGAAAGGCAACAGTAACTAAATTACCCCGCTGATCACAACCAAAACATGCAGCTGAGTAGCTCTTACTACACAACACGTCTAACCTTGAAGCAGAAGGATCACAGCAGCAGTAGACCACACTGGGTGCCATTCCACCCTATTTATTGTACAGCACTGCGTAATATGTTGGCGCTATATAAATCCTGTTTAATAATAATAATAATAATAAATTCCATTAGGTTAAGAACAAACACCGAAGGCTAAAATTTGCACAGGCTCAGTAAAATTAGACAAGAAAAGCCTAGAAAAGCTTGACTGATCTGGTAAGTCTCAATTTCTGCTTCAACATTTGGATAATAGAGCCAGAATTTGACATCAACATCATGGAAGCATGGATCGATTCTTTGTTATATCAACAGATTAGGCTGGAGGTGGTGAAATGGTTTGGGAGATATTTTCTTGGTACATTTTTGACCCTTTTAGTACCAACAGAGCATTGTGGAAAAATATCAGCCTGCCTTATTATTGTTGCTGACCATGTCCACCCCTTTATGACTGTAGTGTATTGTCTGATTGTGTCTTCTAGCAGGATAACATGCCATGTCACAAAGCTCAATCCTAAACAGGTTTCTCAAACACTACAATGAGGTCATCGAACTCACATGTCCTCCACAGTCACCAGATCCCAGTACAATGGAGCACTTTTGGGATGTGGTGGAATGGGAGATCATATCATATCATGGATGTGCAGCCGATAAATTTGCAGCAACTGCATGAAGCTAATATGTCCAAATGAATCAAAAATCCTTGAGAAATATTTCCAGTTGTCACACTTACCTCTTTCTCACTAAAGGGCAAGCGCCTCTCTCCTGCACATGCGAGCAATTCTAACCCTGGGTGTGCCTGCTCTTCCAAGCTTTATCAGTTTCGCCTATCTCGATGGCCAACAAGGAAATAGCCTCCTAATCATCACTGGCTATTTAGCTAGCTCAGACACACTCAGCGTTTGTGCGATGTGTCTCCACTAGTGCCAAGTCCCTTAGCTCTGCTGAGCAAATTCCTTTACACCTGTCGGGTAATTCAGTGTTTTTCCTGTCCAGCTCCCGTGTTAACCCCTTTTTTGCCAAGTCTGTTGTTTCCAAGCCTATTATCTTGTGCTATTCCAGTGTTGCTCTCTGTCTCTGGGTTTTCATGTGTTACCTTGGCCTCCTGTGTCTTCTACTGTCTCCTGTGCTCCCTGTGTCTGCAGTGGCCCCTGTGCCACTAGTGTCTATTTCCTGAATCCCTGATATTTGTCCCCTGGTGTGTGACATGACCTCTCTTGTTCCTGCCTGCCTTGACCCCGGCCTTCCTTGATAATTCTTCTGCTTAGTGATTGCCCAAGGACCGCAACCTGGTGGTAACCAGCAGTGCTACACCCTCACCATTGGAGGCTCTGGGGATACTTGTTTACTGCTTAGACTCTGCGCCTTGGCCCTTCTCAGGGTTCACAACATTTCTGTGCAAGTTGTAGCACTCCCTAGTGTCCCTGTCTCCCCAAGCATGACACCAGAACCTTGTTGAATCCTCTATTATTATTATTATTATTAATAATAATAATAATAATAATAATAATAATAAACAGGATTTGGATAGCACCAACATATTACGCAGCGGTGTACAAAGATAGGGGTAGCAAATGACAGACAATTACAGACAGTGACACAGGCGGAGAAGAGGACCCTGCCCTGAAGAGCTAACCATCTAGGCGGTCGAGGAAGTCTCACACATTAGGAGGGGAGATATGGAGTGATGGGTAGTGGTGAGTATTTTAAGAGACAGAAGAAGACGGGTAAGCAAGTCTGAAAAAGTGTGTTTTGAGTGCTCTTTTAAAAGAGTGGAACGTAGGAGCAAGCCAAATGGGATGAGGGAGACCATTCCAGAGAATCAGGGCAGCTCTGGAAAAGTCTTGTATCCGTGCGTGTGATGAGGTTATGATTGAGGAAGTCATTAGTAGGTCATTGGAAGAGCGAAGAGAGCGGCCAGGGGAGTATTTTTTTTACCAGGTCAGAAGTGTAAGTTGGACAAGAACTGTGGAGGGATTTGAAGGCAAAGCAAAGGAGCTTGATTTTGATTCTAAGGTGAAATGGAAGCCAATGAAGAGAACTACAAAGAGATGCAGTAGAAGAGGAGCGGTGGGAAAGTTGGATGAGTCTGGCTGCAGCATTCATAATAGATTGTAGAGGAGAGAGTCGGGTTAGTGAAATACCAGAGAGGAGGTGGTTACAGTAGTCCAGACGAGAGATGATAAGAGCGTGTACAAGGAGTTTGGTGGTCTCTGGGGACAGGTAGGGGCAGATTTTGGAGATGAACCAAACCAAGAAGACAGGTCAGGGGTGGACAGATAGATCTGAGTGTCATCAGTATACAGATGGTACTGTAAACCAAAGGAGGATATGACACTACCGAGAGAGAAGGTGTACAGGGAAAAGGGAACTGGTCGAAGGACTGACCCTTGGGGAACAGGGAGAGTGGGAAAGGAGGAATTACATTAAAAGAAACTTGAGAGGCGCGGTCAGACAGATAGGAAGCGGACCAAGAGAAAGCAGTGTCAATGTTACCAATGGAGTGCAAGATTTGGATTAGGAGGGGGTGGTCATCAGTGTCAAATGCAGAGGAAAGATCAAGGAGAAGGAGGAGTGAAAAATTACCCTGAGACTTAGCTCTGATGAGGTCATTGGCCACTTTAGTAAGGGCTGTTTCGGTGGAATGGGCAGCTCGGAAGCCAGATTGTAGAGGGTCAAGTAAAGAGTTGGGGCTCAGGTAATCGGCGAGTCTTTTGAAAACAAGGCACTTAAGGAGTTTGGAAACAAATGGGAAAAGGGAGATGGGATGGTAGCTTGAAGGAAAGGAGGGGTCTGGTGGGCGTTTCTTCAGGATAGGGAGAATTATGGCATGTTTGAAAGCGGAGGGGTAGATCCAAGTAGAAAGGGAGAGGTTGAATAGTTCCGTTAAGTCGGGGGCCGGGGGGAAGAATGGGCACAGAGTGGATCAGAAGGAATTGGGCCAAATGGACAGGTAGTAGAAGGAGATGATGAGAGAAGAGAGGAGACTTCGTCCACAGTACCAGGGCTGAGTGAGGCCAGTGATGGTTTACAGGTAGAAGGGGTGGATATGGTTGGGGTGGCCCGGTGAGCAGAGACATTATGTCGGATTTAATCAATCTTATCTTTAAAGTAGGTGGCAGTGTCTTGGGCAGTGAAGGTTGTTGTGGGGGGAGCAGGTGTCAGCACAGAAGTTATTTTGCTTGGTGATGGTGAACTCAGTGTTGTAGTGATGTAGCTTGGCTTTGCAGTCCATGAAGTCAGGGCTGAGGCCAGATTTCCTCCACTGGCGCTCAGCTGTACGAACACTCTTTTGTAGGTTTTTGGTGTGATTGTTGTGCCAGAGTCGGGGGTTGGCAAGGCGGGGGTAGCGGAAGTTGGCAGGGGCAATTTTATCCAGAGCCGAGGAGGTAGAGTGGTTTAAATGGCTGGCAGTTTCATCTGGGGAGGTGATTTTTGGGAGATTGGGGGTGAGGGACGTAAGGCAGTCTGAGAAGAGATTGTGGTCAAGGTTATGGATATCTCCCTGCCATTGGCCAGGTCTGGGCTGTGGTGGAGGGGGCAGAAGTTAAACAGGTTGATCTATAGCATAAAGGATTATAACAATTCAGAAAGTAAAAGGGTGGTAAAACCTGGTACTAGCAAGGTGTACATAATAAATTGGCTGGTGCATATATACATATATTTTATTTGTTTTTTGGCAGAGAAAGTTTTT